>NW_023995126.1:0-157315 GCF_015586225.1 Lucilia sericata | reverse complement strand
GTTGTAGGTGGTCATTGATATCTACTAGTAAGTCGTGCTTTTATTACCATTTTATACCACCGTATCTTCGACCTCATCATCATCATTACCATCAATATGTATTTAAGTTAAGTTTATTTTTTAACCATCTTTATTCAAGCGCATTAAGCGAACTATAGAAATTGCGAAAACACAAACAACAACAAACGCAAGTATTAAGTATGTAGTCCATTCTGAAATCTAAAGAAGGATCGACGGAAATGTTAACATGTGGTTTGTTTACATGAATGGAAAGTTTATCTTTAACTCAAACTTTGATGTTGTTGCAAAAACAAAATTATTTGCAATCTGTAGGTATGTATGTTGTTATACATATGCATATGTACTTGCATATGTCGGTTAGCGAAGATACATACATTCTCAATAATGAATTCATAAGTGCGTTTATAAGTAGTTGTTGTTGTAGACGACTATACTGCTTCTTACTTATATGCATACGTACAGACAGACATTCATTAACAATATTTAAGTGTTAAGATTGATTAGAAAATTTGCAAATACTCCCACATTTATTGGCGTATATTTATAGATATGTAAATGTTGCAACATGTAGTGTGTGATTGTATAGCAATGTTGCACAATTTGAACTTCTGTTTAATGAGCATAGTTGCATGCAGGAGGATCGGTATGGAATTATCTTTCAAAGTTTTTTAATAAATAAACTATTTTTCAGTTTTTTATTGTTATTCTTTCCTCAATCAAATTTTAATTAAAATTTTTGAAACTAAAAATTTAAAGCTTTGTCCTAACAGTTTCTTAAACCTTTTTCTACCCAACCTCGCACCTATTGTTGCCAATAAATTTGGATGAGAAAATATGCCGCGTAGCATTAAGTTTGAATATGTGAAAACAATAAGAAACTTATTAACATGCAACAACTATTCCGAAACGCATATTGATAAATACACATACACAGACATACATAAACTATTTTGCATACAAATGATTGCTTATAAATATGAGGGTGAATATCCCAGCAGTTCTGAAAATAATATCCCTATTTAATATAGAGAGAATTGACTTAAAATTTATTTTCAATTTATTTCCTAAAGAACAGTCACCTTAAACTGCAGTACTTGGAGTAAGTATGCATAGCATATGCGATTTGAAAGCGTGTAGTTCTTAAAAATATTTATAGAGAGGAATTTAAACATTTGAATAATGCACATGATTGAAGAATGATTAAAATTTAAATACACACATACACCCACATGGAGAGAATCATTCACTCATACACTCGAATACATCGCAGATTCATTAAGTTTCATTTGTAACAACAGTCTGTATTATAGATGTGGCAGGATATTTAAGTTATGAAGGAAATTAAAATGATTTATTGCCAAAGGAATTTTCACGAAAGCAATTGTTTAACGTCTGTTAAGATTGCCGTTTGATAAGAAATGAAATGAGAGTTCTGGTAGATGGTTGGAAATAATTTATAAGAACTTGATTAATATTTGTTTAAAATACAAAAGAAATGCTTTGAAGCTTAGATAGTTGAGAAATATATAGCCAAGAGTAACACTAAATCTTGTAGTCGGACGGATTGACAAAAATGTATGTTCTCGGAGGGAGCATTAAGTAACCTCAAACTCGGAAACCTCAGATAAATCCAACAAGAATAAAGTAAAGCGAATGATGGTAGAAGAAAAAATACAAAATAACAAACTATCGACTATTCAAAAAAAAAAAAAAAAAGGTTATTATTGACTAAGTCCTAATATACTCCAAAGCATATATGGAATTCTCTCTCAACCTCTGACTCAATAAACCCAAAAAAACCTGCTCCCCGTCTTCAAATATACTGACCAAGAAAAATCCTGTCTTTCTCAAAGGAGCTAAAATAAATTATTTCTGAAAATTACGCCCTACAAATGGGGACGAAAGAGGAGCTCTAAGCTGGAAAAGTAGCTAGAAGCTGAGGTAAGCAAGAGAAGGTATGGAGATGATCTCTTGGTATAAAGTATAGACGCTGAGATCCTGAAATCAAAAATTGCAATCGATCAGGTCATTATGGTAGAACAATATGATAGCGGAGTACGTGAGAAGATTGCTTAGCGCGGTAACCTAGTGTTGTAGTTGCTTAAGGGGAGAAAGGAATACGGCATTTTTGTTACTCTTTTCATAATCAGTGAGTTAGTTTAGTTAGTACTTAGTTAGTTAGTTACTTATTAGTTAGTTAGTTAGTTAGTTAGTTAGTTAGTTAGTTAGTTAGTTAGTTAGTTAGTTAGTTATTAGTTCGTTAGTAGTGAGTCTTAGTAGTAGTTAGTTAGTTAGTAGTAGTTAGTTAGTTAGTTAGTTAGTTAGTAGTTAGTTTAGTTAGTTAGTAGTTAGTTAGTTAGTTAGTAGTTAGTTAGTTAGTTAGTTAGTTAGTTAGTAGGAGTTAGTTAGTTAGTTAGTTAGTTAGTTAGTTAGTTAGGTAGTTAGTTAGTTAGTTAGTAGTAGTTAGTTAGTAGTTAGTTAGTTAGTTAGTTAGTTAGTTAGTTAGTTAGTTAGTTAGTTAGTTAGTAGTTAGTAGTTAGTTAGTTAGTTAGTTAGTTAGTTAGTTAGTTAGTTAGTTAGTTAGTTAGTTAGTTAGTTAGTTAGTTGTTAGTTAGTTAGTTAGTTAGTTAGGTAGTTAGTTAGTTAGTTAGTAGTAGTTAGTAGTTAGTAGTTAGTTAGTTAGTTAGTTAGTAGTTAGTTAGTTAGTAGTTTAGTTAGTTAGTAGTTAGTTAGTTAGTTAGTTAGTAGTTAGTTAGTTAGTTAGTTAGTTAGTTAGTTAGTTAGTTAGTTAGTTAGTTAGTTAGTTAGTTAGTTAGTTAGTTAGTTAGTTAGTTAGTTAGTTAGTAGTTAGTTAGTAGTTAGTAGTTAGTTAGTTAGTTAGTAGTTAGTTAGTTAGTTAGTAGTTAGTAGTTAGTTAGTTAGTTAGTTAGTTAGTTAGTTAGTAGTTAGTTAGTTAGTTAGTTAGTTAGTTAGTAGTTAGTTAGTTAGTATATTAGATACGAAACATTCTCCTTTGCCTCTTGCTCCTTAACTTAAGGCACAGTTCTTTCCGTACTTCAATTTCTCTTATTCCTCATTCTAACGGTTAGAGCAATTTAAAGATTGTTTTCTCTAAAGTTTATATTTTCGTGAAGTTTTAAAATGTATCTATAATGAAAACATGTCTGCTGTCAACTGGTAATCTTTTGAATCAGTTTAGTGTGAAGGTAATAAAAATTCCTTTATTATTGCTACACCAACCCCCAATTTTTTTTTTTTTCATTTGTGGCTAATTGATTTTTTAGATTAAATTACTTATCCTTGAAGAAAATCTTTAACATGACTTTCAGTAGAAAAATGTGCTTCCTGTTTTGTTGCTCCAAAGTAACCACAATTATAGGGGTAAGGGTGTGCAAACATAACATACACTCGAACGAGCACTAACACCCGGCAAAAAAGAAATAAACGCACATACACACTAACGTGCGGCTACAACACATTCGCACTTAATCCTTTTAACACAAGCATAACAGAGAAAGGATGGTAGGAAAAAAAATAAATTTCATACATTCAACCGAACAACGTATATAATATAAAATGACACGCATTTAGCGACTTAATTATAATTGTATAATTAAGCCTTAAAACATGCCTGCATGTATGAGTGTCGGTATATATTTACACTCACTCTTACAGATAAAGTTACCCAGCAGTTTTAGGAAGTAGTTACCCATAACCATGATTTATACCATGTCATAGAATAAATCGAGTTTATATATTTGTGCAACATTTGACATAATCGTAATTTTATTAGCCTTAAGTAATCTATTGGGTGGCCAGCTAGCTTTCAGAGCTAATAAGTAAACTATAGAGAATTCAATAGCTGGATTCATTTGCCACGAACTGCTGGGTACTTACACAAAGGAAGACGTACATTTGGGAAATAATAAAAAAGTAAGGAACAGTAAGTGAAAAAAAATATTGTAGATTTAAAAGAAAAGTAAGAAATAAAACAAACAAAAAAATGTAAAGAAAATATTGCGTGTTGCTAAAACATTTGCATAAAACTAATTATAAATTCAATTACTGTATAAAGTTTTAGTAAAAATGTATCCATACGTAATCAAAAACATTGCTGCTCTCTCTCTCTAGTTTTCTTTGAAACCCTCTCTCTGAAACAGTTACGAGGGTTATCATAAAGCTTTATTAAACCTCAACCAAGCAAAAGATATCGTATGAATCAAGTAACTAAATAAAATAACTTTTGATTTAGCCCTCGTATTTAGACACATATTAATGTCACTCATATATGTATGTACGTCTAACAACATTCTTTGTATTATTTATAATTGTAAATGTAAAATAAGATCTTTATATGAGTAACTGAAAAAACCAAGTTGAAAGCATTAATTAGGAATTTTTTTCTTTATATTAAAACATTTTCTTTTCAGACTTTCTTTCATTGGGTACCTTACAATCTAAAAAATAAAGAAAAAAATTGCTTATATGCTAAGAAAAAAATGAAAATATAAAGTCATTGTGACAGGCCTTAAGTGATTTATGATATTTAGCATAAATGTCGCTAGCACGCCTTAAAATGGGCACCATTTTTTAACTCAATTTTATACGATTTATTTATACCTGTAAGAGAGTGTTGTGCAAAAAAAACATGCAAAGTTTTTTTTTGCTTTCTGACCATATTTGTTACATTTAACAGAAAATTTTTAATATTTTTATACTTACACAAAAAATATTAAAATTTTTTATCAATTACCTGAAATGAAAAGAAAATTTAAATTAATATTTGGACAATTTTTTAACGGAAACAGAATTTAAGTAAATTTAAGAGTGAAGAATTATATAAAATATATTTGATATTAAATTAAAAAAATATTCATTTTCATTTCATTTGAAATTTAGTACGATTTGTGCTTAGTTAGGCCATCAGAACGTATACTTACTAAAAAATACGAATATATGAAAATATTGCGTATACCACCTGTAGTACAAATATAGTAAATCAAATGTGGAAAAGACGAAATATTCATACATAAGGAGGATTTCAAGTTAACTTTTGAAACCGCTGTCTTACGATCGATGTGAAATTTGCCCCAATGATAGTTCTATTAGGTAGTATTTTAGACACACTCTGAGTTACAGTGGGGCAAAAATTTACATGTTACTCATGTAACATTTACTTCTTCTCATCAATGCACTTATTGCGTATTGTTCTTAGCAAAATTTATTCCAAATAGTTTAGAAAGCTTTTTCTTCAATATTTCAAAAAAAAAAAAAAAACATTTAAAAAATATAAAAAAATTGGATTTTTTTTGCAAAATTTGTTATTTAATTTTTTCCAATTTGGTCCCTTTTAAACTTGGATAATACTAATACTAATACTAATACTAATACTAATACTAATACTAATACTAATACTAATACTAATACTAATACTAATACTAATACTAATACTAATACTAATACTAATACTAATACTAATACTAATACTAATACTAATACTAATACTAATACTAATACTAATACTAATACTAATACTAATACTAATACTAATACTAATACTAATACTAATACTAATACTAATACTAATACTAATACTAATACTAATACTAATACTAATACTAATACTAATACTAATACAAATACTAATACTAATACTAATACTGACATTCTAGAACATTTAACATAATTATAAGCCCTATTCAAAGGATACGGTTGTTCGGGGGCTAGGCGAAATAATGAACCGATGTCAATAGCGTTCGTTCCTTGGTCGAAGAAGAGTACGTGCCAAATTTCAGCAAATTATCTTGAAAATTGAGACCAGTAGCGTGCGACAAGCTTTACACAGAGACAGATAGACAGACAAACAGACGGATGGACAGACGGTGATTCTGTGAAGTGGTTCTGAACCGATTGGTGTACTTTTAAATTTTTGGGTGTTACAAACATCAGCATAAACTCATAGCCCCTCAATATAGTGGGGAAGAAGAAATAATTTGGCAATATTCATCCGGGAAAAAAAACACGATAGGGACTTAACGGAATATTTTCGCGTTCAGTTTGCTTTTAAATTTGGTCAAATCGGTCCACATTTATCCGTTAGACTTACATGTTGACAAAAATGTTTTGTTTTTTGGAAATTAATCACTTTCTAGAATTTTTAAGAGATAGGTTCATAATGGAGTCCCTATTAAAGACATTCTTCCAAAGGTGTCGTGATGCTGATATAGGACAAAGATTCTATATATCATAATCCCCAGATATGCTTGTGAATCATGTATACAAAATTGTCCTTTATAAAAATTTTGCATACCCAGGTAAAAACGATATATGTTTATATATGGATCATATATGAATCATATATGGACCATATATATTCATATATGTTCATGTCCGAAAAATGGCGATATATGATCATGCCATATATGGACACATATATGGAATCATATATGAAAAATTTTCCATATAAGGATAAGTATGGAAATATATGAACATATATGGAAATATATGAAAATATATGGAGATTATGCCCAATTCCGCCAATTTTTGGATATGAACATATATGAAAATATATGGTTCAAATATAAATCCTTATATGATCCATACATAATCTTTTTTAGCTGGGTAGTAACTGTTTTTAATAAAAAGTGCGTGAAAAATCTAAATTACGATCGATGCTACAAACATGATTGTAATTATATTCTTGTTCTATAATTTGTTCATCAAATAAAGCTTTCACTGTGCCACACATTTTCAACTCTTTTCTTTGCTTTAATTTTCTATTTCTTTTAATTTTATTTATTTCGTAAACTTTTTACCATTGCTCCCACTCTCACATAATACTAACTATACTAACATTACTGCAGCAACCAAACGCTAGAATGTTTAAATATGCTTTCGTGTGTGTGTGTGTACAAGTATTTAATGTGCATTTGCCAACGGAAGTTATTTCAGACATTTTATTCACTTGGTTTAATCTGGTCAGCCAACATACACACTCATACAATTGTTTTTCTTTACAATATTTGTTATTGTTGGTGCTGCTGTTGCTATTTGGTTGCCTCTCTCATAACATAGTTGTGTTTACCTTTTCGGTTATAAAATGCCTACAAAGTTTTGTTAGGCAAAAGTGTACATTTATACTTAAATGTTTCACGAATATGTGGATGTACTAGGATAAGTATAACATGTATGAAGGTGTGTAAAAGTGGGTGAGTGTACATAAGAGATTTGGTAGTGTATGTGAGAGAGTACCATTGTAAGTGTGTTTATGTGTGTATGAATTTATAATCATGATAACGTATCTGCTGTTAAGCTTTAAATGTGAGTTGTGTTTATTCGTTTGTTAAATAGTGTTGTTGTTGTTGTTGTAGGCACTAGGACTCTGGCTGTTGTTGTTTTTATTGTTATTCCCTTAATTTCAACTGTATTGCAGGATATAACAATATTGTGTAGTACAGTGGGGCCAAACAACTTCAAGGATTTCATCGATAGGAAAACAACTGTGATTGTATTAAAATCTAGGCTGAAAACAAGTTACATAGGGCTATAGACTAGACTATAGACCAGACAATAGACTAGACTATAGACTACACTATAGACTAGACTATAGACTAGACTATAGACTAGACTATAAACTAGACTATGGACTAGACTATAGACTAGACTATAGACTAGACTATAGACTAGACTATAGACTAGACTATAGACTAGACTATAGACTAGACTATAGACTAGACTATAGACTAGACTATAGACTGGACTATAGACTAGACTATAGACTGGACTATAGACTAGACTATAGACTAGACTATAGACTAGACTATAGACTAGACTATAGACTAGACTTAGACTAGACTATAGACTAGACTATAAGACTAGACTGTAGACTAGACTATAGACTAGACTATAAGACTAGACTATAGACTAGACTATAGACTAGACTATAGACTAGACTACTAGACTAAGACAGACTATAGACTAGACTATAGACTAGACTATAGACTAGACTATAGACTAGACTATAGACTAGACTATAGACTAGACTATAGACTAGACTATAGACTAGACTATAGACTAGAATATAGACTAGACTATAGACTAGACTATAGACTAGACTATAGACTAGAACTATAGACTAGACTATAGACTAGACTATAGACTAGACTATAGACTAGACTATAGACTAGACTATATAGACTAGACTATAGACTAGACTATAGACTAGACTATAGACTAGACTATAGACTAGACTATAGACTAGACTATAGACTAGACTATAGACTAGACTATAGACTAGACTATAGACTAGACTATAGACTAGACTATAGACTAGACTACTAGACTAGACTAACTTAGACTAGACTATAGACTAGACTATAGACTAGACTATAGACTAGACTATAGACTAGACTATAGACTAGACTTAGACTAGACTATAGACTAGACTATAGACTAGACTATAGACTAGACTATAGACTAGGACTATAGACTAGACTATAGACTAGACTATAGACTAGACTATAGGACTAGACTATAGACTAGACTATAGACTAGAACTAATAGACTAGACTATATACTAGACTATAGAATAGACTATAGACTAGACTATAGACTAGAGTAGACTAGATTAACTATAAGTTTAGTGTACTATGGACTTGACTGTGGGATTGATTAATATCATTTCTATTTTTCGCTTTTATAATTAGTCCCACTGTATCTAAGGACAATAATAATATTGCGTTGGTTATTTGTTTGCTTTCATTTTGCGAGGGCTGGAGTATAAGCAAGTGTGTGTGTTTAAGTAAGTGTGGTTTTGATAATCGCTTTGATTGTGCAGGCATTTAAATTTCACCATAGGAAGCGGAAGTGCAGGAGAAAAAGGGTTCAGTATTGTTGCTGATATAATGTTATTCATGTGTATAATTTTTATTTATAGTTAAATTATTTTACTTACGTAAAGAATTTACAATATTTTCAGAACGTTTCTGAATAAAAGACTACGTTATATAACATATTAAATTATTTGCAAAAATTTTAGACAATTGAAAAGACATACATAAATACGTCTAATATACTTAAGTTGACAAATCACGGAAATACTAAAATTGTTTAAAAATGAAACTAAAACCATTTTCTTGTCCTTTTATTTTATTATTTAACTGCTCATAACTTGTAACCTCTTTTCATAAAAGCATTATCGACTTAAATTATTACAAACGAGCAGTTACAACAACATGTATCCCAAACAAGAATTATTGAATTCCACCACACCCACAATTGAATATTTTTGTTTGACAAATTAATAAATAAAATGAGTTGAGATAGCGCAAAAAATACAACAAATTTACCGAAAATTAATATTAAAATATCCACTTAAGAATTATTTATGGCACAAACATCATCACACACACTGATGCTACAGCAATAATTTTCCCCAAAACATGTGCGGCACTACTCCATACAAATGTTATTGCTGCATGTATCATCATCAACATCGTCAATATCATCGACAGCAAACTGTAGCCATGTTAATGCAAATATTTATATTGGCAACGAAATCGATGAAAATTGATTGCATTAAATGTATGACAGGACAGACATTAAACATAAATGAAATTGCTGTTAAATAGTTATTTTGTGTTAATAAATTATATTCAAATAAATAATATTACGTTGTTTTCATTTGGGAACTTTTTTGTGGATATTGACAGCGATTTTGTTAAATAATGAAAAAATTTTGAATATTTACTAAGTAAATAATATACGCAATCGAATGATAAAAAAAAAAATCCAGAAGAAAGTGACAAAATTTTATCAAAATATGACTTTACATCGTAAATAAAATAGAACTGAACAATAACTCAACTAGAACTCAACTATAATTCAACTAGAACTGAACTAGAACTGAACTAGAACTGAACTAGAACTGAACTAGAACTGAACTAGAACTGAACTAGAACTAAACTAGAACTAGAACTGAACTAGAACTGAACTAGAACTGAACTAGAACTGAACTAGAACTGAACTAGAACTGAACTAGAACTGAACTAGAACTGAACTAGAACTGAACTAGAACTGAACTAGAATGAACTAGAACTGAACTAGAACTGAACTAGAACTGAACTAGAACTGAACTAGAACTGAACTAGAACTGAACTAGAACTGAACTAGAACTGAACTAGAACTGAACTAGAACTGAACTAGAACTGAACTAGAACTGAACTAGAACTGAACTAGAACTGAACTAGAACTGACTAGAACTGAACTAGAACTGAACTAGAACTGAACTAGAACTGAACTAGAACTGAACTAGAACTGAACTAGAACTGAACTAGAACTGAACTAGAACTGAACTAGAACTGAACTAGAACTGAACTAGAGCTGAACTAGAACTGAACTAGAAATGAACTAGAACTGAACTAGAACTGAACTAGAACTGAACTAGAACTGAACTAGAACTGAACTAGAACTGAACTAGAACTGAACTAGAACTGAACTAGAACTGAACTAGAACTGAACTAGAACTGAACTAGAAACTGAACTAGAACTGAACTAGAACTGAACTAGAACTGAACTAGAACTGAACTAGAGCTGAACTAGAATGAACTAGAACTGAACTAGAACTGAACTAGAACTGAACTAGAACTGAACTGGAACTGAACTAGAACTGAACTAGAACTGAACTAGAACTGAACTAGAACTTGAACTAGAACTGAACTAGAACTGAACTAGAACTGAACTAGAACTGAACTAGAACTGAACTAGAACTGAACTAGAACTGAACTAGAACTGAACTGACAACTGAACTGGACTGAACTAGAACTGAACTAGAACTGAACTAGAACTGAACTAGAACTGAACTAGAACTGAACTAGAACTGAACTAGAACTGAACTAGAACTGAACTAGAACTGAACTAGAACTGAACTAGAACTGAACTAGAACTGAACTAGAACTGAACTAGAACTGAACTAGAACTGAACTAGAACTGAACTAGAACTGAACTAGAACTGAACTAGAACTGAACTAGAACTGAACTAGATGAACTAGAACTGAACTAGAACTGAACTAGAACTGAACTAGAACTGAACTAGAACTGAACTAGAACTGAACTAAACGAACTAGAACTGAACTAGAACTGAACTAGAACTGACTAGAACTACTAGAACTGAACTAGAACTGAACTAGAACTGAACTAGAACTGAACTAGAACTGAACTAGAACTGAACTAGAACTGAACTAGAACTGAACTAGAACTGAACTAGAACTGAACTAGCTGAACTAGAACTGAACTAGAACTGAACTAGAACTGAACTAGAACTGAACTAGAACTGAACTAGAACTGAACTAGAACTGAACTAGAACTGAACTAGAACTGAACTAGAACTGAACTAGAAACTGAACTAGAACTGAACTAGAACTGAACTAGAACTGAACTAGAACTGAACTAGAACTGAACTAGAACTGAACTAGAACTGAACTAGAACTGAACTAGAACTGAACTAGAACTGAACTAGAACTGAACTAGAACTGAACTAGAACTGAACTAGAACTGAACTAGAACTGAACTAGAACTGAACTAGAACTGAACTAGAACTGAACTAAACTGAACTAGAACTGAACTAGAACTGAACTAGAACTGAACTAGAACTGAACTAGAACTAACTAGAACTGAACTAGAACTGAACTAGAACTGAACTAGAACTAAACTAGAACTACTAGAACTGAACTAAACTGACTAGAACTGAACTAGAACTGAACTAGAAGTGAACTAGAACTGAACTAGAACTGAACTAGAACTGAACTAGAACTGAACTAGAACTGAACTAGAACTGAACTAGAACTGAACTAGAACTGAACTGAACTAGAACTGAATAGAACTGAACTAGAACTGAACTAGAACTGAACTAGAACTGAACTAGAACTGAATAGAACTGAACTAGAACTGAACTAGAACTGAACTAGAACTGAACTAGAACTGAACTAGAACTGAACTAGAACTGAACTAGAACTGAACTAGAACTGAACTAGAACTGAACTAGAACGAACTAGAACTCTGAACTAGAACTGAACTAGAACTGAACTAGAACTGAACTAGAACTGAACTAGAACTGAACTAGAACTGAACTAGAACTGAACTAGAACTGAACTAGAACTGAACTAGAACTGAACTAGAACTGAACTAGAACTGAACTAGAACTGAACTAGAACTGAACTAGAACTGAACTAGAACTGAACTAGAACTGAACTAGAACTGAACTAGAACTGAACTAGAACTGAACTAGAACTGAACTAGAACTGAACTAGAACTGAACTAGAACTGAACTAGAACTGAACGAACTGAACTAGAACTGAACTAGAACTGAACTAGAACTGAACTAACTGAACTAGAACTGAACTAGAATGAACTAGAACTGAACTAGAACTGAACTAGAACTGAACTAGAACTGAACTAGAACTGAACTAGAACTGAACTAGAACTGAACTAGAACTGAACTAGAACTGAACTAGAACTGAACTAGAACTGAACTAGAACTGAACTAGAACTGAACTAGAACTGAACTAGAACTGAACTAGAACTGAACTAGAACTGAACTAGAACTGAACTAGAACTGAACTAGAACTGAACTAGAACTCAACTAGACTGAACTGAACTGAACTAGAACTGAACTAGAACTGAACTAGAACTGAACTAGAACTGAACTAGAACTGAACTAGAACTGAACTAGAACTGTACTAGAACTGAACTAGAACTGAACTAGAACTGAACTAGAACTGAACTAGAACTGAACTAGAACTGAACTAGAACTGAACTAGAACTGAACTAGAACTGAACTAGAACTGAACTAGAACTGAACTAGAACTGAACTAGAACTGAACTAGAACTGAACTAGAACTGAACTAGAACTGAACTAGAACTGAACTAGAACTGAACTAGAACTGAACTAGAAATGAAATAGAACTGAACTAGAAATGAAATAGAACTGAACTAAAACTGAAAAACTAACTGAACTGAACCAAGACTGAACTATAACTGAACTAAAACTGAATATGAAATTGTTATATCCTGGAATCATACATTTTCCTAAAAACGAAAACATTTCTTTACTAACATTCTCTTATGTAAATTAATTTAAAGGTTTCATTCTATTAGTTACTTTAACTAGTGAATATATTTCCATGGCCCAACTAACAACAACGCTGTTTGCATTTAATCATATTTGAAATGTATACCATCACACTATGCCTTTATTTTATATTTTAACTTTGTTAACATAATACAATATAAAGCAGGCTCTAATATACATTTAAAGTTTTTTTCAACATCCTATTTTTTAGCATACCCGTAAATATGTACTTACATACGTAAAACTACTTACTTGCATATAGACTGCATTTCTATGGTAAAACGCTATTTACCGCAAAGTTTTTAATTATTTTCAGTGCAAATTTTATAACATAGAAAAAAAGAAAGAAATAAGCTGCACATATTACACATATACATACATATGTACATATTTGTTTGAGAAAGCAGTATAAGAAAAAGAATTTCATGCAGGCATAAAAAACTTTAAAATGACATAGAGACAGACAGACAGGACACACGGTTAGAGGCAGTCTATGTAGGATATTACAATGTTGCTGTTAATATGAAAGGCAAAAAATAAATAAAATTTCTGATAATAAAATGAAAAACTGAATTAAGGAAAGAAAAACTAACACTAGCAAATGGTATAACCAAAAGCACAATGGAACAGTATAAATGCCAAAGTTGGAATATAATGAAACGTACATTCTATAGACTATAGACTAGACTATAGACTAGACTATAGACTAGACTATAGACCAGACTATAGACTATAGACTAGACTATAGACAAGACTATAGACTAGACTATAGACTAGACTATACACCAGACTATAGACTATAGACTAGACTATAGACTAGACTATAGACTAAACTATAGACTAGACTATAGACTAGACTATAGACTAGACTATAGACTAGACTATAGACTAGACTATAGACTAGACTATAGACTAGACTGTAGACTAGACTATAGACTAAACTATAGACTAGACTATAGACTAGACTATAGACTAGACTATAGACTAGACTATAGACTAGACTATAGACTAGGCTATAGACTAGACTATAGAATAGACTATAGACTAGACTATAGACTAGGCTATAGACTAGACTATAGACTAGACTATAGACTAGACTATAGACTAGACTATAGACCAGACTATAGACCAGACTATAGACTAGACTATAGACTAGACTATAGACTCGACTATAGACTAGACTATAGACTAGACTATAGACTAGACTATAGACTAGACTATAGACTAGACTATAGACTAGACTATAGACTAGACTATAGACTAGACTATACTAGACTATAGACTAGACTATAGACTAGACTATGACTAGACTATAGACTCTATAGACTAGACTAACTATAGACTAGACTATAGACTAGTCTATAGACTAGACTATAGACTAGACTATAGACTAGTCTATAGACTAGACTATAGACTAGACTATAGACTATCTATAGACTAGACTATAGACTAGTCTATAGACTAGACTATAGACTAGACTATAGACTAGTCTATAGACTAGACTATAGACTAGACTATAGACTAGACTAGACTATAGACTAGTCTATAGACTAGACTATAGACTAATATAGACTAGACTATAGACTAGACTATAGACTAGACTATAGACTAGACTATAGACTAGATTATAGACTAGACTATAGACTAGACTATAGACTAGACTATAGACTAGACTATAGACCAGACTATAGACCAGACTATAGACTAGACTATAGACTAGACTATAGACTAGCTATAGACTAGACTATAGACTAGACTATAGACTAGACTATAGACTAGACTATAGACTAGACTATAGATTAGACTATAGACTAGACTATAGACTAGACTATAGACTATAGACTAGACTATACTATATACTAGACTATAGACTAGACTATAGACTAGACTATAGACTAGACTATAGACTAGACTATAGACTAGACTATATACTAGACTATAGACTAGACTATAGACTAGACTATAGACTAGTCTATAGACTAGACTATAGACTAGACTATAGACTAGACTATAGACTAGACTAGACTAGACTATAGACTAGTCTATAGACTAGACTATAGACTAGATTATAGACTAGACTATAGACTAGACTATAGACTAGACTATAGACTAGACTATAGACTAGATTATAGACTAGACTAGACTAGACTATAGACTAGACTATAGACTAGACTATAGACCAGACTATAGACTATACTATAGACTAGACTATAGACTAGCTATAGACTAGACTATAGACTAGACTATAGACTAGACTATAGACTAGACTATAGACTAGACTATAGACTAGACTATAGACTAGACTATAGACTAGACTATAGACTAGACTATAGACTAGTCTATAGACTAGACTATAGACTAGACTATAGACTAGACTAGACTAGACTATAGACTAGTCTATAGACTAGACTATAGACTAGATTATAGACTAGACTATAGACTAGACTATAGACTAGACTATAGACTAGACTATAGACTAGATTATAGACTAGACTATAGACTAGACTATAGACTAGACTATAGACTAGACTATAGACTAGACTATAGACTAGACTATAGACTATACTATAGACTAGACTATAGACTAGACTATAGACTAGACTATAGACTAGACTATAGACTAGACTATAGACTAGACTATAGACTAGACTATAGACTAGACTATAGACTAGACTATAGACTAGACTATAGACTAGACTATAGACTAGACTATAGACTAGACTATAGACTAGACTATAGACTAGACTATAGACTAGACTATAGACTAGACTATAGACTAGACTATAGACTAGACTATAGACTAGACTATAGACTAGACTATAGACTAGACTATAGACTAGACTATAGACTAGACTATAGACTAGACTATAGACTAACTATAGACTAGAATATAGACTAGACTATAGACTAGACTATAGACTATACTATAGACTAGACTATAGACTAGACTATAGACTAGGCTATAGACTAGACTATAGACTAGACTATAGACTAGACTATAGACTAGACTATAGACTAGACTATAGACTAGACTATAGACTAGGCTATAGACTAGACTATAGACTAGACTATAGACTAGACTATAGACTAGACTATAGACTAGACTATAGACTAGACATAGACTAGACTATAGACTAGACTATAGACTAGACTATAGACTAGACTATATACTGACTATAGAATAGACTATAGACTAGACTATGGACTAGACTATAGACTAGACTATAGACTAGACTATAGACTAGACTATAGACTAGACTATGGACTAGACTATAGACTGGACAATAGAATAGACTATAGACTAGACTATGGACTAGACTATAGACTAGACTATAGACTAGACTATAGACTAGACTATAGACTAGACTATAGACTAGACTGTAGACTAGACTATAGACTAGACTATAGACTAGACTATAGACTAGACTATAGACTAGACTATAGACTAGACTATAGACTAGACTATAGACTAGACTATAGACTAGACTATAGACTAGACTATAGACTAGACTATAGACTAGACTATAGACTAGACTATAGACTAGACTATAGACTAGGCTATAGACTAGACTATAGACTAGCTATAGACTAGACTATAGACTAGACTATAGACTAGACTATAGACTAGACTATAGACTAGAATATAGACTAGACTATAGACTAGACTATAGACTATACTATAGACTAGACTATAGACTAGACTATATAGACTAGGCTATAGACTAGACTATAGACTAGACTATAGACTAGACTATAGACTAGACTATAGACTAGACTATAGACTAGACTATAGACTAGGCTATAGACTAGACTATAGACTAGACTATAGACTAGACTATAGACTAGACTATAGACTAGACTATAGACTAGACCATAGACTAGACTATAGACTAGACTATAGACTAGACTATAGACTAGACTAGACTGGACTATAGAATAGACTATAGACTAGACTATGGACTAGACTATAGACTAGACTATAGACTAGACTATAGACTAGACTATAGACTAGACTATGGACTAGACTATAGACTGGACATAGAATAGACTATAGACTAGAGACTATGGACTAGACTATAGACTAGACTATAGACTAGACTATAGACTAGACTATAGACTAGACTATAGACTAGACTGTAGACTAGACTATAGACTAGACTATAGACTAGACTATAGACTAGACTATAGACTAGACTATAGACTAGACTATAGACTAGACTATAGACTAGACTATAGACTAGACTATAGACTAGACTTTAGACTAGACTATAGACTAGACTATAGACTAGACTATAGACTAGACTATAGACTAGGCTATAGACTAGACTATAGACTAGACTATAGACTAGACTATAGACTAGACTATAGACTAGACTATAGACTAGACCATAGACTAGACTATAGACTAGACTATAGACTAGACTATAGACTAGACTATAGACTGGACTATAGAATAGACTATAGACTAGACTAGGGACTAGACTATAGACTAGGCTATAGACTAGACTATAGACTAGACTATAGACTAGACTATGGACTAGACTATAGACTGGACTATAGAATAGACTATAGACTAGACTATGGACTAGACTATAGACTAGACTATAGACTAGACTATAGACTAGACTATAGACTAGACTATAGACTAGACTATAGTCTAGTCTATAGTCTAGTCTAGTCTAGTCTATAGTCTAGTCTAGTCTAGTCTATAGTCTAGTCTATAGTCTAGACTATAGACTAGACTATAGACTAGACTATAGACTAGACTATAGACTAGACTATAGACTAGACTATAGACTAGACTATAGACTAGACTATAGACTAGACTATAGACTAGACTATAGACTAGACTATAGACTAGACTATAGACTAGACTATAGACTAGACTATAGACTAGACTATAGACTAGACTATAGACTAGACTATAGACTAGACTATAGACTAGACTATAGACTAGACTATAGACTAGACTATAGACTAGACTATAGACTAGACTATAGACTAGACTATAGACTAGACTATAGACTAGACTATAGACTAGACTATAGACTAGACTATAGACTAGACTATAGACTAGACTATAGACTAGACTATAGACTAGACTATAGACTAGACTATAGACTAGACTATAGACTAGACTATAGACTAGACTATAGACTAGACTATAGACTAGAATGTAGACTTGGCTATAGACTTGATTATAGACTAGACTATACACTAGATTATAGACTAGACTATAGACTAGACTATAGACTAGACTATAGACTAGACTATAGACTAGACTATAGACTAGACTATAGACTAGACTATAGACTAGACTATAGACTAGACTATAGACTAGACTATAGACTAGACTATAGACTAGACTATAGACTAGACTATAGACTAGACTATAGACTAGACTATAGACTAGACTATAGACTAGACTATAGACTAGACTATAGACTAGACTATAGACTAGACTATAGACTAGACTATAGACTAGACTATAGACTAGACTATAGACTAGACTATAGACTAGACTATAGACTAGACTATAGACTAGACTATAGACTAGACTATAGACTAGACTATAGACTAGACTATAGACTAGACTATAGACTAGACTATAGACTAGACTATAGACTAGACTATAGACTAGACTATAGACTAGACTATAGACTAGACTATAGACTAGAATGTAGACTTGGCTATAGACTTGATTATAGACTAGACTATACACTAGATTATAGACTAGACTATAGGCTTCACTATAGACCAGACTTTAGGCTATAGTATGAACTTGAATCTACATTTATTTACAAAACATTTAGGTTTCCCTGGGTAATAATACAAAGTGAACCATAGTGCTGTGATAAGTATTAGAATGCATGCTATGACATGCACGGTAACAAACAAGAACAAGAGAATAAAAAAAGTTTTTTCAACATTTTTTTTTTTTTTCTCACTCCTTAAAACCCAGGCCTGTTACAATGAATGACAATAAGTAGTTGAGGCATTACATTTTTATAGAGTAAAAATACCAATGAGTTAGTGGGAAGTGAGTGGTACTTGGGGGAATAGATGTTGAATTGTATGAACAAAATTACTCACTTTGACAATGAGTGACAGCTTCTTTTGTCACTTTTTTGTGTTTGTTGTAAAATGTATGAAGCCTGCATGAGAATGAGCGAATGAGTGAGTTGGTTAAGTGTAAAAGAAATAAAGAAAAATCATGAATGTAAGTAAAATTTTGTGAATTTTTACTATAAAATCCAGCATACATACAAATGTTCTAAAGTAAAGTCAGTGTTGAAGTTTGAATATTAACAACAAAAAAAGAAAAAAACCCCTTAAATGAAAAGCTTTTTTTTAAACAAAGTTGGCTTATATAGTTTTTACTGTTTTTTATGCATTTGGTTTCTAAAAAAAGGGTTGAAAGGTTCGTTAGCAAGCAAATCATCAAGATTTTTTTTTATTTAGTGTTAAACAAAAAAAAAGTATTTAATTTGCTTTCGTTTTTTTGTTATGGTAAATTTTTTTTTGTTTGTTTTTGGTAATTTAATGAATGACTGAGACTACTACTGATGACTTGTTGACTTCAAACAAAGTGACACATGGTTTGACAGCAAAGCCGTAATTCTTTTTATAAAACAATTTTTTTTTTTATTTCAATTTTCTTTTTCAGAGAAAATTGTTAATTAAAGGCTTTTTAAATTAATGTTATCGTTGACGTTTTTAATTCTCATCTTTATTAAAATTTATTTCAAGTAAATGGCTTTTAATTAAGGAGAATAACTGGCTGAAAACGTATAATAGTTAAGTCTAACAAAACAAATGAATTTTGTAGAAATTTTCCATATTCTATTGCCTGAAAAACCAAAAGATTTTTTTCTAGTTTTTTTATTAAGAATTTTTATATTTTGTTTAAATATTACAATACTCTCTAACCACCTACGTACTGTCAATATACATACATAACTACATATGTATGTAAATAGTTTTGGAAAAAAACCATTTCATTAGAAAACTGTTTTTATATAGTCTAGTCCAACCATCGACCAATTCAATTCATTGCACTCTGAAAAGTTGGCAGCAGGGAAAAAAAATATAATAAAACAATAAAACCACCAGACAGACGACTGACTGGCTGACTGACTATACAAATTTGTTAACTTACACATACATTCATACGTTTTTATGCAAATATACTTACATATTTTCTATACAGTTCCACATACATATAACCCGTTAGTATTAGAAGAGGATGTTATTTTACTACAACTAATCTATATCGCGCAGAACTGTGTTTCGGCACAAACCCATCTGGAACTAACGGGAAAATGTGTAAAAATATAGCGCACCAACTGACTACATAAAATCATGAATTTGTGTAAAATTTTTCTTGTTAAAAGGTTTTACATGAAATTTCTTTTAAGTTAAAAAATAAATAAAAATGCAAATATGTAAGTATTTAATATTTTTTTCAATTTTGTGTGGTAAGGTTGTTAGGTGCTTAAAGTATATTTTAAGCATAAAGTCATGGAAAGAAATAAACTCTTCAGAATATACCATTTGTAATGGTATCATAGTAGTATCGCAAATTTCTATTTGTAACTCTAACTTCAAAGAGTCAATTATCGAATTTTCAAATGTAATATATCAATAATCGCTTCTCGAAAATATTACGCCTGTTTGTGGTAAATCTGGATTGTAGTCTGGCCTATGATTTTGTGTATAGTACGGAATATAGTGTCTTCAACAGTCTGAAATATGGTCTTGTCTATAGAGTGGACTATAGTCTTCTCTATAGGCTGGATTACAGTGTTGTCTACAGTCTGGATTGTAGTCTTGTCTACAGTCTGAACTATAGTCTTTCCTATATTCTGGACTATAGTCTTGAATATAGTCTGGACTAAAGTCTTGTCTATAGTCTAGACTATTGTCTTGTCTATAGTCTGGGCTATAGTCTCGTCTAGAGACTCGACTATAGTCTCATCTATAGACCCGTCTATAGTTCTGTCTATAGTCCCGTCTATAATCTCATCTATAGTCTGATATATAGCCTTGTCTATAGTCTAGACTATTGTCTCGTCTACAATCTCACCTATAGTCTAATATTTAGCTTATGGTTTCGTCTTTAGTATGGAATATAGTGTTCTCTACAGTCGGGACTATTGTATTGTCTATTAGTCAACACTCTCGTCTACAGTCTCGTCTATAGTTTCGTCTATAGTCTCGTCTATAGTATCACATATAGTCTCACCTCGTCTATAGTCTGGACTATTGTATCGTCTGTAGTCTGGACTATAGTCTCGTCTATTGCCTCGTCTATAGTCTCACTTAAAGTCTCGTCTTATCTATAGGCTCGTCTTTAGTCTGGACTATAGCCTCGTCTATAGACTCATCAATAGCCTCTTCTATAGTCTCGTCTATAGTCTCGTCTAGTTTAATATATATAGCCTCTATAGTCTGGACTACTGTCTCGTCTATAATCCCATCTATAGTCTAATCTATAGGCTATGATTTCGTCTATAGTACGCAATATAGTGTCCACTACAGTTTGGACTATGGTGTTGTCTATAGACTGGAATATTGTCTTCTCTATAGTTTTGTCTACAGTCTGGGCTGTAGTCTTGTCTACAGTTTTGTCTACAATCTTGTGTATAGTCTGGACTATAGTCTAATCTAGAGACTGGACTATAGTCTCGTCTACAGACTGGACTGGACTATAGTCTCGTCTACAGACTCTATAGACTCATCTAGAGTTTAGTCTACACTCGCGTCTATAGTCTCGTCTATAGTTTCGTCTACAGTCTTGTCTATATTCTCACCTCGTCTATAGTCTGGACTATAGTATCGTCTATAGTCTAGATTATAGTCTCCTCGTCTATAGTCACATTTAAAGTCTAGTCTATAGTCTCATCAATAGGCTCGTATTTAGTCTGGACTATAGCCTAGTCTATAGACTCATCAATAGTCTCTTCTATAGTCTTGTCTATAGGCTCGTCTATAGTCTTGTCTATAGTCTCGCCTATAGCGTCGTCTATTATCCCATCAATGGTATCATCTATAATCTGTTCAATAGTGTGTTCTGTATTATCGTCTATAATCTCGTCCATATTTTCGTCTATAGTCTCGTCTACAATATCGTCTATTACTTCTTCTATAGCCTCGTCCATAGTCTCGTCTATAGCCTCGTCCATAGTCTCTTCTATAACCTCGTCTATTATATCTTGTATAGTCTCGTCTTTAGCTTCTGGTCTTGATTATAATCTGGACTATAGTTAAGACTATTATTCAGACTATTGCTAAGGCTATTTTCCAACCTATAGTCCTATCTATTCTTCGGGAAATGGAAGCCTTTTCTATTATCTCCTCTATAGTCTCGTCCATAGTTTCGTCTATAGTCTCGTCTAAAATCTCGTATATTGCCTCTTCAATAGATTCGTCCATAGTCTCGTCTATAGTCTCGTCTACAGTCTCTTCTACAGCCTCGTCTATTGTATCTTCTATAGTCTCGTCTTTAGTTTCTGGTCTTGATTATAATCTGGACTATAGTTTAGACTATTATTCAGACTATTGCTAAGGCTATTTTCCAGACTATAGTCCTATCTATTTTTCAGGAAATGGAAGCTTTTTATCACTCGAGTCAAATTTTTGCTACTTATTGTTAGATTTTATGGTGTACGTATTGTTCTTCCATAAGAGTTTTACATAAAAAGTATTTTCCAATTTTATCATATCTCATCTAGACAAAAATATATTCATTCACTTCCAATTTAATTCATGAATTCATTAATATTTAAATTACCCATCAACCTAAAATGAGTACGTTTGTTTAAACAATTTTCTTTGTTAGTTTTTCCCAGCAAAATTTTCTACTTGTCTGAGTATGGAAAAATCAAAAAAAAAAAAACCAAAAGAAAAAAGAACACCAGAAGTTGTGCAATGAAAACATCAGCCGTAACATCTACATCCACATTGAATGCCACTACTTGCAGCTACAACTCCACCTTGTTAAATGGCAGCCATATTTAGCCACAATCTGGCAAAGAGTCTGTTGATTCACAAACGTCAGACGTCTTGACTGCGGTTTTTGATGGCTTTATACTTTGCTTCCTTTTTATGTTGGATTTTTTAGTTTTTTTTTTTTTTTTTGCCAATTTTCTGAGCAATAAAGTCAAAAAATTAAAAACAAAAACACATCAAGAAGTTGAATTTAAAAGTGTTTTTTTCTAGTTTAAAACAAAAATATGGAAACATGTAAAGGGATAAAAAAAGAAAAACTAGCAACATCATAGTATATAGTCATCATTGTACTAGCTAGAGATGATTTGAAATGCCTGCATACTTAAGTGCAGCAAAAACTGGCGACAGAAAGGAAAAAATCTTTTTAGAAAAAACCACAACTTGACTTGAAAAATTTGTCTATTTTAAATGTGGGTTTTAGGTTTTTTATACATATATATTTCTTTAATAAGCAGCAGCAGCAGCTATAGCGAAAGCACTTTTCAAAACTAAATAAGCAGAAAATGAAAAGCATGTCGAAAAATTAAACTCAAAAAATAAATAAAACAACAATTATGTCTAAAATAGAGACAGAAAAAAATTAGCATAAACCATGGAGTGTTTTATTCATTTTTCAACTATACAGTTGGTAATTATTTTAAATGAAAAGGAAACTAATAAAAAAAAGGAAAATTATTTAAGAAGTTTTCAGTTTTGGTTAACCAAGCTTGCGTTATTACTCTGATATTTATTAACAAAAATGTTATTTCATTATATAAAAGTAGACTGGACTTTAGTCTTGTTTAAAGTCTGGGCACAAAAAGTTTAATTAACAAAATTTTATGAAACAGTTGTCAATAGAGCGTATACGTAATTTTTTATATTATAACGAAATTTATAACAATCATACGTATAGATGTTCTAATTAACAAGTTGTTATTGTAAATAATTAAAATTTTTATTAATTCCACATAACTCCAAATGCTTTAATATTATTGTGAACATTATGTTAGCATGATTTTTTAATCCATTACAAATGTTACCAAATAATAACATAAGTTTTTTAACAAATTCTATCATTCTCTCCCAAATATGCCACATTCTAAAAAACATATTTTCCCCGGCAACAAAGTTTCGTTGATATTTTGTCAAAACTTTCATTTAACAACTTAAAATAAAAAAACGCTTCACTCACACATTTGCCAACTTTCCAATTCATTTGTTGCTTAAACTTTGGAAAACAAAAATTTGCGAGAAAAATTTTTTTTTTCTGTAAACAAATGCATATGCTGTCATTATAAACAATTTATTTACTATACAATAAATTGCACGATTACTCTCGCATGAAAGTGGCATAAAATTATAAAAGGAACAAACACGCATTAGCAACAATATAAGTTTTAGCAACACACGCACACATACATATGTACTTCATTTGAAAATGTCAAGATCATGAAAATAAACGTAAAAATGAAATTTAAATGAAGTAAAAAATTAAAAAGTACAAATATAAACTCACACCAAAAAACATAAACATTTAAATTAATGACTGCAAACAGGTGCATGTGTAATGTGGGTAATAAAAAATGGATATGTAGAGGATTAAACAGGGTTTTCCTAAAAGAGATTTTCTTTACAGAATATTTCTAGTTCAGTTCTAGTTCAGTTCTAGTTTAGTGCTACTTCAGTTCTAGTTTAGTGCTACTTCAGTTCTAGTTCTATTTCAGTTCAGTTCTAGTTCAGTTCTAGTTCAGTTCTTGTTCAGTCTAGTTCAGTTCTAGTTCTTCAGTTCAGTAGTTCAGTTCTAGTTCAGTTCTAGTTCAGTTCTAGTTCAGTTCTAGTTCAGTTCTAGTTCAGTTCTAGTTCAGTTCTAGTTCAGTTCTAGTTCAGTTCTAGTTCAGTTCTAGTTCAGTTCTAGTTCAGTTCTAGTTCAGTTCTAGTTCAGTTCTAGTTCAGTTCTAGTTCAGTCTAGTTCGTTCTAGTTCAGTTCTAGTTCAGTTCTAGTTCAGTTCTAGTTCAGTTCTAGTTCAGTTCTAGTTCAGTTCTAGTTCAGTTCTAGTTCAGTTCTAGTTCAGTTCTAGTTCAGTTCTAGTTCAGTTCTAGTTCAGTTCTAGTTCAGTTTCTAGTTCAGTTCTAGTTCAGTTCTAGTTCAGTTCTAGTTCAGTTCTAGTTCAGTTCTAGTTCAGTTCTAGTTCAGTTCTAGTTCAGTTCTAGTTCAGTTCTAGTTCAGTTCTAGTTCAGTTCTAGTTCAGTTCTAGTTCAGTTCTAGTTCATTCAGGTCTAGTTCAGTTCTAGTTCAGTTCTAGTTCAGTTCTAGTTCAGTTCTAGTTCAGTGCTAGTTCATTTCTAGTTCAGTTCAGTTCTAGTTCAGTTCTAGTTCAGTTCTAGTTCAGTTCTAGTTCAGTTCTAGTTCAGTTCTCGTTCAGTTCTAGTTCAGTTCTAGTTAGTTCTAGTTCAGTTCTAGTTCAGTTCTAGTTCAGCTCTAGTTCAGTTCTAGTTCAAGCTCTAGTTCATTAGTTTCCTAGTTCAGTTCTAGTTCAGCTCTAGTTCATCAGTTCAGTCAGTCTCAAGTTCAGTTCTAGTTCAGTTTCTAGTTCAGTTCTAGTTCAGTTCTAGTTCAGTTCTAGTTCAGTTCTAGTTCAGTTCTAGTTCAGTTCAGGTTCAGTTCTAGTTTTGCTGCCATGGCTTCTCTTCTCCTGCACACAGTTTTTCAAGAACCCCTTTTAATATATTTGAGTAAGAGGAAAAGAGAGGGTGAACATATTTTACTGTAATTTGAAGTTAAATTTCAAATAAAGATAAGAAATTTATGAAGTTACATTAATGTATTTGACAGTCGTATGTTGAAAAAAGAGCACAGAGCTGAAAAACACTAATAAAAACTTTAAAAAATTATAATAATTTAAATAAAAATATATAAAGGAAAGGGAACAATATTATAAGAAGTTGCATTAAGCAAGTTTATTAAAGAAGTATAAATAAATTTGAATATTTAGTTGGCGGTATTTTTATATTATAGAACCTAGTCGTGTGTTTTATTAAAAAATTTACTAATTTTTTAAATGAACATAACAGTTTGTAAGTATTTATAAAATTTTAAGATTGATCTTTTGATTCGTGTCAAAAACTAAACGTACATATTCATAATTTGTATGGTTATCATTGATTCATATACAAACTAGAAATGTTTTTAGTTTTTAGTTCAGGGATTTTGTTTTGAATTTTATTAAAAATGTATCTGTTTCAATTGTGTTTTTGTATTTTAGAATTTTATAAATATCCATACCTTTTGTCACACAACATAAATGTACTGCAAAAATAGTGACAGCTATAACATTTACATATGGCCGAGCATAAACGTGAGTTTAAAAACTGGGTCAACATATAAAGGACTTGAAATTATATATATAATTTTCAAAATATACAAATGAATCGAATTGTTTTCTCTGTTAAAACTAACATATTTTGAAAACACAATATCTTTCATAAAAAAATACCCTACATATTCTAAAAACAAGTCTAAAATTACTTAGTTTTTGATAATCAATCTTAATTTAAATAATTTACCTTCTCAATTCAAATTAATTCTTCAATATATTCTTTGTAGCATAAACTATCGCATGTCCATGCTTTAACTCATAGTAACTATCCTCCTCAAAACAAAATGAACAATCTGATTTTTCACAAAAAAAAAGCGCTTACTTCTCATCCACCACCGGTACCACAAAATTGCATTTAAAATAAACTAAAAATTGTGGCTGACCCAAATCCAAAAAAGAAACCCACTAAAATGCTCAATTTCAAACAGCACTACAAAAGGCAACAGCACATACTAACAAATAATAGTTAGTGGAAAAAAAAAACTACACTTGTGCATGGAGATTTAAACATACAACAATAACAGAGCCACTGGCATCACGACCACAAGATACATTTGTACAAAAGAATATAAATCTTTCATTCTAATGCCACAAATTCATATTCGTTTTTAGGAGATTTTTAGGATGTATCACCATCATAAAAATAAAAAATCTAAATAGAAATAAAAATCAAAAAATCATTCATTCTGTTGAATTTTATTTGAATAACGAATATTTTTCATTTATGCATTTGATGAATTCTGTAACTTTTGTTACACAACGGCTCGTTTTTCAATGTGTTTCATCAACAAGCCAGACGAATCCATGGCACAATAATATTTTTATTTAACAAGAGAGTCACATTCATTCTGTCCTACTATTGATCCCCCGGGGCATGTTCCCTTGATGAAAGATCCTCATCTTGGTGTATTGCAATCCTAGGGTAAATATGTGCTATCAGTACCCCTAGTCTGCCGGGACTATTAACTGGTGATGTCACTTCACTCCTCGGCTAGAACAACATAAAGTGGTACTACAGTTCGCCAGTTACACGCAGGACTTGTCCTGGCTGGTCAGTTTTTTGAGGTTCCTTTGGGATCCACGTAGTGACTGTGGTTTAAACCTAAATTCGCGGGTAGCCAGTTACCCGCAGGACTTGTCCTGGCTGATCAGTTAGTTAAGGTTCCTTCGGGATCCACGCAGCGACTGTGGCTCAAATCCAAATTAGCGGAAGAGTAAGTTGCGGTTAAAAGACTGATGCACGGTGAAACCTATATATAGGGATAAGTTCGGTGGACCAGAAATTCGTGAGTCGTTGCAAAAGGTCACCCAGTGGATGAAAAGACAACCGTGAAATAGAGCCGTCACGGCAGGTGTTCACGTAAAGCACTTCGGTATTCGAGTCCCAATTCTGTTATAGTTATGTTCTAGTTCTGATCTAGTTCTATTCTAGTTCTGTTCTAGTTCTGTTCTAGTTCTGTTCTAGTTCTGTTCTAGTTCTGTTCTAGTTCTGTTCTAGTTCTGTTCTAGTTCTGTTCTAGTTCTGTTCTAGTTCTGTTCTAGTTCTGTTCTAGTTCTGTTCTAGTTCTGTTCTAGTTCTGTTCTAGTTCTGTTCTAGTTCTGTTCTAGTTCTGTTCTGTTCTAGTTCTGTTCTGTTCTAGTTCTGTTCTAGTTCTGTTCTAGTTCTGTTCTAGTTCTGTTCTAGTTCTGTTCTAGTTCTGTTCTAGTTCTGTTCTAGTTCTGTTCTAGTTCTGTTCTAGTTCTGTTCTAGTTCTGTTCTAGTTCTGTTCTAGTTCTGTTCTAGTTCTGTTCTAGTTCTGTTCTAGTTCTGTTCTAGTTCTGTTCTAGTTCTGTTCTAGTTCTGTTCTATTTTGAGGATTGTTTAGTAAATCTGTTATATAATAATACCATATATACACTTTAGAAAAATTTTAAAAAGATGAATTCGACAACACTTAAATATAAGGGCCATATCTGCCTCCCCAGTTAAATATCATAAAATTTTTCTAACAAAAATATTCGAATGTGCAAAAATTTTTGAAATTGTTTTTTTTAGTTTTAATCATATTTGTAGTAAAAAAATAAATACACATATAGAAATAGAATTATTCTTCAACATGTGGCCTCTAAACACGCTTTCTAACAAACACACAAAAACAACATGTTTGTTTGGCTATAGATGTAGGTAAACTAAAACTTTCTACACCTACTTTGCTTTTGATTTTTTTTACAAAGTTTTCAATTCAACTTTTATTTTCTGAATTCGATTTGTAAAAGATTTGTTTGTTTCACACCCAAAAACTGTACAACACATATGCACACACACTCTCGAAATTGTTCTCATCATCACCGTCATCAGCACACTTTTTGACAAGTGCAAAAGTTTTTCCTTTTCCCTATTAGGAATGTCGTTGTTTTTTGTTGTATTTCAAATACAAACAGAAACTGCAACAGCTGACACTGACATTAGCAACACATATAAAAGCTGTGGATTTTCTCGTTTACCCTCTCTCTCTCCTGTATCTTTTAATGTATTTTTTTGCAATTTTTTCTTTTATTTATCCTGGCAATATGGCAATAAAAGTTTTTGTTTATGTCGTTGTTTAAGTTGCTGCTGCAGAAATGAAAAGTTTTCAAAAAATATGTTCAAATTATCACGTTTTGCATTGGGGAGCAAAAGAAACAAATATAAATATAAAATGGAATATCAGAGAAATTATATGATTTGAAATAATTGTTAAATGTTCAGGTGCTTTTCATTTTAAAGTTAAAATTTATTTGCGATATATTTATCTTAGGTTACTGGCCGAAATGACATTAAGATTTCGCAAAATTTTCCAATGAGATTCTTTCCAGGATATATATTCAGTTCAGTCCTAGTTCAGTCATTCTAGTTCAGTTCTAGTTCAGTTCTAGTTCAGTTCTAGTTCAGTTCTAGTTCAGTTCTAGTTCAGTTCTAGTTCAGTTCTAGTTCAGTTCTAGTTCAGTTCTAGTTCAGTTTAGTTCAGTTCTAGTTCAGTTCTAGTTCAGTTCTAGTTCAGTTCTAGTTCAGTTCTAGTTCAGTTCTAGTTCAGTTCTAGTTCAGTTCTAGTTCAGTTCTAGTTCAGTTCTAGTTCAGTTCTAGTTCAGTTCTAGTTCAGTTCTAGTTCAGTTCTAGTTCAGTTCTAGTTCAGTTCTAGTTCAGTTCTAGTTCAGTTCTAGTTCAGTTCTAGTTCAGTTCTAGTTCAGTTCTAGTTCAGTTCTAGTTCAATTCTAGTTCAGTTCTAGTTCAGTTCTAGTTCAGTTCTAGTTCAGTTCTAGTTCAGTTCTAGTTCAGTTCTAGTTCAGTTCTAGTTCAGTTCTAGTTCAGTTCTAGTTCAGTTCTAGTTCAGTTCAGTTCTAGTTCAGTTCTAGTTCAGTTTAGTTCAGTTCTAGTTCAGTTCTAGTTCATTTCTAGTTCAGTTCTAGTTCCGTTCTAGTTCAGTTCTAGTTCAGTTCTAGTTCAGTTCTAGTTCAGTTCTAGTCAGTTCTAGTTCAGTGCTAGATTACTAGTCAGTTCTAGTTCAGTTCTAGTTCAGTTCTAGTTCAGTTCTAGTTCAGTTCTAGTTCAGTTCTAGTTCAGTTCTAGTTCAGTTCTAGTTCAGTTCTAGTTCAGTTCTAGTTCAGTTCTAGTCTTCTAGTCAGTTCTAGTTCAGTTCTAGTTCAGTTCTAGTTCAGTTCTAGTTCAAGTTCTCAGTTCAGTTCTAGTTCAGTTCTAGTCAGTTCTAGTTCAGTTCTAGTTCAGTTCAGTTCAGTTCTAGTTCAGTTCTAGTTCAGTTCTAGTTCAGTTCTAGTTCAGTTCTAGTCAGTTCTAGTTCAGTTCTAGTTCAGTTCTAGTTCAGTTCTAGTTCAGTTCTAGTTCAGTTCTAGTTCAGTTCTAGTTCAGTTCTAGTCAGTTCTAGTTCAGTTCTAGTTCAGTTCTAGTGCAGTTCTAGTTCAGTTCTAGTTCAATTCTAGTCAGTTCTAGTTCAGTTCTAGTTCAGTTCTAGTTCAGTTCTAGTTCAGTTCTAGTTCAGTTCTAGTTCAGTTCTAGTTCACATAAAACAAACATATGTTTTCCCTATTAAACAAAAATGATTACAGATATACAAATTTGTTTTGTTTCTCATTGTCATACCCCTCATCTTTTGTAAGCCAAATTTTTAAAAAGAAAAATTTTAAATAGAAAAAATATGTTCTAAATTGAAATGTAATCTTGGCAAACAAGTGGCTGCCAAACTGTAATAAAATATACGTATAATGGCTAGAATAAGAAGCAAACGCGTAAAAAACAGAAATAACTGAAGCATCACTGAAATACAAAAAATTATTCAAAATTCATAGACTTTTTTTACATATACCATTTGAAAAGAAAATGCATATAAGTTTGAAATATTTGTTGTTTTTCTTAAAAAAATAGTATTAGAAATGCTATAGTATTAGTTGAAATGCAGTCTGTATGTATTTATATTTGGGTGGAAGTTCTTTTTTTTCTTTTCACAAGTATGTTGGTGTCTCGAATAACTTGGAAGTTTGGCTGACTGCCGGCTGGGTTTTATAAATAGTTTCCCAGCTACACATACGCAGCAAACAACCATTAAAGGAAATGTTTGTTTATATTACAATTTATCCACAAGCAGTCATGACAAACATTATAAAAACAACACAAACAACCTGCAAACAATACATTACAGCATCATCAAAGTCTGTTTTGTGATGAAATGGGAAGGAATTCCAATTTTTTGTAGTAGTGATGCGTATGTAAAGCATTTTTATTAGTGTTTGTCTGTATATGTTTTTAAGTGTATTATAAACAACTTGTTAAGCAGACAATCGGTTTTTTGTCGTGTCTGATTGCATGTATGTATTTGTATTTGGCTGTGTGTTGCAGTGTGTAAAACCTTCACTTCCGTTTTGTTACGGAAGTTGGCTGGTATTTCAATGACGATGGCTGCTTGCCGCCGTTTGCCTGCATTTCAATTTAGTTTGAATGGAAACGCACAAAAAATACAAATCTGGAGAAAACATATGCTGGAATATCAATTTGTAGTTGACGCACTATGGGTAAAATGTAGTATAATGTTATAAACATATCATAAAATACAAACAAACTAACTAATTAATTAACTAGTTCAGTTCTAGGATTACATGTCTTATAACTATGTTTTGAATGAAATTTACTCTGGATTTTACAAGCATAAGTATAAGGATCCACTGTGAAAAAGTCCACCAAGAAAACAAGAATCATCCTGTAACTGCATGTGCAGCATTAGTTTATGTGCATATGTACATTAGTACATTCTGTTATCTCTATAGTTAATGCTAGCATCATGTCTATTTCTATTGCCACTAGATTTGTGTTTACTTTAGCATTTTTTTCTATACTATTTTTTGTTTCAATTTCCAACTCTCAACCAACTTATGTCTTCATGCTTCAATTCAATTTAATTTCTATTTCTATATTTTCGCTGCCAGTATCAGGGTGATATCTACAACAATCAACATACGAAGACAGAAATACGGGAGAGAAAAACAAACATACAAATAGAAGATGATGAGCTGGCAAAAGTATATATACAGATACATTTATACGTCTGCATACAACGTGATACTTAAAGATATTATTATGTACGATTTCCACTTGAACTTTTACAACTTCCTTGTGGTTATAACACATATACATTGTTTCACACATATACACATGAAAGATTATATACACAGATACATATTTATACAAAATGACTGTAATATTTCTCAGTAGGAAAAAACTCTAAACATGTGCAGCAGCAATGACAACAGCCAGCAAAAAAAGTGAAAAAAATATACAAACTAAAAACAAATAAATGTAAAAATGTTAAAAGTCTTAATAGAAGTAGTTTAGAATATTGTTGTTGCAAATACAACTACTTGTAAATATCCTTGTTGCTGTTTTTCTATTGTTACAGTTGTTAGAGTAATTCTTTGTCTCATTTCGTTTTAGGAAAATAGCACGTCTTAACTTTTAATCGTTTTCTTATGATGCTATTTTTTCTATTATAATTTTTGTTGTTGTTACATATGTACATATGTATATGTATGTATAGGTGGAGTACGAAGACATTCTTGAAATGGCATTTAAAGAGCTGAACTAAGGCAGAGCTAGAACAGAACTAGAACAGAACTAGAACAGAACTAGAACAGAACTAGAACAGAACTAGAACAGAACTAGAACAGAACTAGAACAGAACTAGAACAGAACTGGAACAGCACTGGAACAGAACTAGAACAGACTAGAACAGAACTAGAACAGAACTAGAACAGAACTAGAACAGAACTAGAACAGAACTAGACAGAACTAGAACAGAACTAGAACAGAACTAGAACAGAACTAGAATAGAACTAGAACAGAACTAGAACAGAACTAGAACAGAACTAGAACAGAACTAGAACAGAACTAGAACAGAACTAGAACAACTAGAACAGAACTAGAACAGAAATAGAACAGAACTAGAACAGAAATACAACAGAACTACAACAGAACTAGAACTAGAACGAACTACAACGAACTAGAACAGAACTAGAACAGAACTAGAACAGAACTAGAACAGAACTAGAACAGAACTAGAACAGAACTAGAACAGAACTAGAACAGAACTAGAACAGAACTAGAACAGAACTAGAACAGAACTAGAACAGAACTAGAACAGAACTAGAACAGAACTAGAACAGAACTAGAACAGAACTAGAACAGAACTAGAACAAGAACAGAAAAAAGAAAAACTAGAACAAACTAGAACAGAACTAGAACAGAACTAGACAACTAGAAACTAGAAAGAACTAGAACAGAACTAACAGAACTAGAACAGAACTAGAACAGAACTAGAACAGAACTAGAACAACTAGAACAACAGAAGACTAGAACTAGAACAGAACTAGAACAGAACTAAACGAACAGAACTAGAACAGAACTAGAACAGAACTAGAACAGAACTAGAACAGAACTAGAACAGAACTAGAACAGAACTAGAACAGAACTAGAACAGAACTAGAACAGAACTAGAACAGAACTAGAACAGAACTAGAACAGAACTAGAACAGAACTAGAACAGAACTAGAACAGAACTAGAACAGAACGAAACAGAACTAGAACAGAACTAGAACAGAACTAGAACAGAACTAGAACGAACTAGAACAACTAGAACAGAACTAGAACAGAACTAGAACAGAACTAGAACAGAACTAGAACAGAACTAGAACAGAACTAGAACAGAACTAGAACAGAACTAGAACAGAACTAGAACAGAACTAGAACAGAACTAGAACAGAACTAGAACAGAACTAGAACAGAACTAGAACAGAACTGGAACTGATTTTGAATTATTTTCAAAAGACTTTTTCATCCGCCTTCGTATGTTTTTCTAGCAAGTCTAAAACAAATACATATGTATGTATTTTTGTAGTTTTTCATTTTAAAAATTGTGGTGGTATGCATGTGTTTCAATTTTATACTGGTAATTGTTTATTTCTGTGTTTGTATCTATCTGTTAATGTAAGAATGTGTATCTGTATGTACTTTGCGCCGCAAGATGTATTATTTGGTGTCCTTTACCACATTTATTTGTGTCGTTGACATCTGCTTATTTATTCTTTTTTACCATCTTTTGTCTTCGAGCTTGTTTGTGCATATAATCGCACACACATTGACAAGAATATTTGTATATTAAATAAATATTAAAGGAATGTCAAAAAAGGATGTTAATAAATAATCTAATTTTGAGACCATGAGGTACAATGGAATGAAGATTCTTGAAAAATTAGACAACTCAGTAATAAGAATGATAAACACTGTGGTATTTTGTGTGGTGATATTTGAGACAATTTTGACACAAAAGTGTTGTTTTTTTTTTGATTAAAACTATTATTTCCAAATAACACCGCTTACTGTCATCTTCTTTATATATCATTGTCGAGTTTATTGATATCTATGTATATGCCATTCTGTAAATATATGTATGTGTGTATAGCTGCTCATTTATGTGTGTCTTTTTCTTTATAAACTTTCATTTCATTTGCGGTTTTTGTGGTCTCGTATAAATTCCATTCACTTTATTTCAGTCTTTTCGCAAACAATAGATCTCAATTTGCAATAATATATATAAAATTTATCCATTTCATTTCGTAAATTTCTGTAATTGCATCTCGTTTGCAACAAATATATAACAAAGAAATGGAGGTAATCAATACAAAAAATTTAAACATTTCATCAATATATTCATTACGTTCATAACAATGCAAAAACTCTTTTTTACATTGAATAAAGAACTTTTAAATAGAAAATTTTAAGAAATAATCTAGTTTGTTAAAACAATATTACAGAAGAAACATCTTGTGTTTTCATGTGCATATGGTGGTTTCTTGAAAAAGTTTGAGACAAAACAAATTAAATATTAATTTGAGATTTAAATTAAAAAATCGAAAAAGGATTTATTTAATTTTTAAAATGTAAATAGTGTTTCATTTCACTGAACTAGAACTGAACTAGAACTGAACTAGAACTGAACTAGAACTGAACTAGAACTGAACTAGAACTGAACTAGAACTGAACTAGAACTGAACTAGAACTGAACTAGAACTGAACTAGAACTGAACTAGAACTGAACTAGAACTGAACTAGAACTGAACTAGAACTGAACTAGAACTGAACTAGAACTGAACTAGAACTGAACTAGAACTGAACTAGAACTGAACTAGAACTGAACTAGAACTGAACTAGAACTGAACTAGAACTGAACTGAAACTAGAACTGAACTAGAACTGAACTAGAACTGAACTAGAACTGAACTAGAACTGAACTAGAACTGAACTAGAACTGAACTAGAACTGAACTAGAACTGAACTAGAACTGAACTAGAACTGAACTAGAACTGAACTAGAACTGAACTAGAACTGAACTAGAACTGAACTAGAACTGAACTAGAACTGAACTAGAACTGAACTAGAACTGAACTAGAACTGAACTAGAACTGAACTAGAACTGAACTAGAACTGAACTAGAACTGAACTAGAACTGAACTAGAACTGAACTAGAACTGAACTAGAACTGAACTAGAACTGAACTAGAACTGAACTAGAACTGAACTAGAACTGAACTAGAACTGAACTAGATGAACTAGAACTGAACTATAACTGAACTAGAACTGAACTAGAACTGAACTAGAACTGAACTAGAACTGAACTAGAACTGAACTAGAACTGAACTAGAACTGAACTAGAACTGAACTAGAACTAGAACTGAACTAGAACTGAACTAGAACTGAACTAGAACTGAACTAGAACTGAACTAGAACTGAACTAGAACTGAACTAGAACTGAACTAGAACTGAACTAGAACTGAACTAGAACTGAACTAGAACTGAACTAGAACTGAACTAGAACTGAACTAGAACTGAACTAGAACTGAACTAGAACTGAACTAGAACTAGAACTGAACTAGAACTGAACTAGAACTAGAACTGAACTAGAACTGAACTAGAACTGAACTAGAACTGAACTAGAACTGAACTAGAACTGAACTAGAACTGAACTAGAACTGAACTAGAACTGAACTAGAACTGAACTAGAACTGAACTAGAACTGAACTAGAACTGAACTAGAACTGAACTAGAACTGAACTAGAACTGAACTAGAACTGAACTAGAACTGAACTAGAACTGAACTAGAACTGAACTAGAACTGAACTAGAACTGAACTAGAACTGAACTAGAACTGAACTAGAACTGAACTAGAACTGAACTAGAACTAGAACTGAACTAGAACTGAACTAGACTGAACTAGTACTGAACTAGAACTGAACTAGAACTGAACTAGAACTGAACTAGAACTGAACTAGAACTGAACTAGAACTGAACTAGAACTGAACTAGAACTGAACTAGAACTAGAACTGAACTAGAACTGAACTAACTGAACTAGAACTGAACTAGAACTGAACTAGAACTAGAACTGAACTAGAACTGAACTAGAAACTGAACTAGAACTGAACTAGAACTGAACTAGAACTGAACTAGAACTGAACTAGAACTGAACTAACTGAACTAGAACTGAAAAAGAACTAGAACTGAACTAGAACTGAACTAGAACTGAACTAGAACTAAACTAGAACTGAACTAGAACTGAAAACTGAACTAAACTAGAACTGAACTAGACACTGAACTCTAGAACTGAACTAAACTAAACTAGAACTGAACTAGAACTGACTAGAACTGAACTAGAACTGAACTAGAACTAGAACAGAACTAGAACTGAACTAGAACTGAACTAGAACTGAACTAGAACTGAACTAGAACTGACTAGAACTGAACTAGAACTGAACTAGTCTGTCTGAAATGGCAGTATGTAAAGTGTAGATAGTAAAAATATAAAATGAACTGTTTCACTATGTAATTACAAAATTTATAAAATTTTTTATAAACCAACCTATCATCCTCCTTGCCCTAGTTAACATTTTAGAAATCTTCTTAAATATATTTATTTTCTACCCTTTTCTTTATTTTCCTTCTATGCTTTATATTTATCTCATATATTATGTGAAAAATTCTGTCTAGTAATAATTTGGCACAATAAAATGGCATGAAAAAGCAAGAAAAAAAGCATTATTTGATTTAAAATTTCCATTAAGTGATAACAAGACATTTTAGAAAAATAAATAAAAAAATCCATATAATAAATAAAGACACAAACAACTAAAACCACAAAGAAAAGAGAAAAAAGCAAGCAATATATCTTAAAAAACACTCGACAATCTTGTTGTTTCATTTCCTATTGTCTAACAGAAAATATGGAAGAAAACTGAAAACTTAAATATTTTAAAACATAATGACCAGCATGTTGGTCTTCAGCAGTAGCAGAGCAATAGCAATAACAACAACATCAACATTATCATGATCTTAATATTTGCTGTTAAATAATATTGCTGTTGTTGTTCTTCTTGCATGTATCTTTTAGCTGCATCATGTTTGTGGCAATTATAAATGTCGGGTTAACCATGTGCAGACATAAATAATCTTACAACTACTACTACTATTACCACCATCACCACCACTACTTGCAACTCTTAGCAGTGGTAAGAAAATATGTTGCTGCACGAAACACACAAAGGTGTTAAGAACACCAACTTGAGAATTTTTTGTAGCAAGAAATGAAAACAACAACAACAACAACAACAAACTACCGAACATAACGTTGAATATCCGTCAGAAGTGTTTGTCTCAAAAAGGTGGTATAAAATTTCTTTTAACACTATAGTTAACGTTTTTTCTTTTAGTTTTTTTTTTACTCAAGTCTATTTTTCATGTTTTCGTTCAAGATTTAAACGTGTTGGATGACAGATAATTTTATATGAAATGAAACGAAATGATGTAGTATGCAGCAGCAGCGTTTGGAGAGCTAAAAGTGATGATGAAGATGAAGGTGTTTGTTTAGTTGGTAGTGTTTATGTTGCTGCAAATGAGACTTATTGTTGGTTGGGGATTTTAGCAAAAAAAAAAAACACTTCTTTGATGAAAAGATTTTATAATAGATTTTTTTATTACACATAAGAGCTATAAATTGTGTAAAGCGAAATAATATAGAAAATTAGATTGAGAATTTAATAATTTAATAGTTTTTGCTATATAAATAAAGCAGTTTTGCTGGAGTAAATGAAAAAATCGATTTTTATCTATAAAAGTGTGAAAACTTGAGGTGTTTCCTTTAAGTTTAAATTTTAGTTGTAGCAGCTGGTATTTGTCATACAAGCTATTGAGTTTTTGATTAATTTTGTTTTTGTCATGGACAGATACTTGCTCCCTCAAGGCTTGCAAATGTTTAACTTTTCTATCAGAGCTCACTTTACATCAATCTTGGTCGACGAAGCTTTACAAAAAGACAAACGAATCTTTAAGTTAAAAATCGAAAACATATTGCTTCTTTAAAAAATCCTAAAAAAATATTCCAATACATTTTTGTTCTATAAGTGTCACAATGTTTGTCATGCACAGGATTTTAGGAATGGATCCGAATCATAAACATAAAAAAGAATATGCCTTAGGTTAGGTATTGACAGGTTGCCAATGTAGCATTATTTGGGTCCAAAATTGATCCTTTAGTAAGAATACCTGTAAAAATGGACAATAATGGAGATAATAGAAAGAGAGACAGAAGTGACAGAAGGAAAGGAGATAGATGAAAGGACAGACATTTGAAAAAGAAACATAGTATGAAGATTGCCACCAGCCTAGTAAGAATTTTAAGTTCACAGCCATTTTTACAGATTCAAAAATGCAGTAAATCATTTCAATTAAATATTCGAAAGATTCGATAGAATCATTTCCAAGACTGGGTAGTGACAAAGATGATCTTATCTCATTCTCATTCTGACATCTTCTACAGAAGTCATTATATTGAAGACCAATGCATCAAACATTGTTACTGATAGATCATTAAAGTATGTTGCTCTTAGTGTTCGTTTTTGAGACATTTCCAATGTTGGGCAGTTAGAGAATAGATGGCCTGCTATATCATCTTCATTCTCGTTCTGAAAACTTCTGCATGGAAGACCGTAACTTCCCTTTCCCTATCTTTGCAACTGCGACAGTGATTGTTAAAGGGGAGCCCAAGTCGACTTGCATATCTGCCTATCACCTAGTGTCCTATTATTACTGCTATCAGCCTCGATATGTAACATCTACTTCGGTTTATAACATGTTTCGTGCAATTCTCATTGAAGGAGGGCCACAATAACTTGGCCCCTTTACATGTGTCTATGTTATTCCACCTATTTTCAGCCTTCTGAAGAAAGAATTTGAGCTTACTGCTCTTGAGAAAATCTAACGGAGTTGCTACTGAAACGGCGTTGGAAATATAAAGAGCAAATTCCGTTCTGGCAAGCTCATCTGCCATTTCATTACCATAATAGTCCCTATGCACAGGGACCCAGACAAGGGCGACCCAGCCTTGACAGATCCTTCTTGCATTGTCTAATTAATAGGGAAGTGGTAGTATAAGAGTTTAGTGTGAGAAGTGTCGCTTGACTATTGACAAAGATTCCTATGATGACTGAACTAGAACTGAACTAGAACTGGACTAGAACTGAACTAGAACTGAACTAGAACTGAACTAGAACTGAACTAGAACTGAACTAGAACTGATTCCATGATTCTAATTCTTGACTTTAAAGGAAAGAGCTATTCTTTAGACTCTTTCAAGAGAGACGTTTCCGGGATACAATAGTCAATGGCATTTTGGGGTCACGGCTGTAGATCAATGATTTTCGCTTGACTCCTGGAACAAGTATTCCATTTCCAGTTAAGCTTTATCTGGCAGTAGTGAACATTGACATGTGTTTAACTAGAAGATCGACTGGAAGCCAGTTGGGCATTGCAAACAATGTCTTTGAGGGAGTTGTTCTTAGATCACCGATAATGAGAAGAAGATCTCATAAACTTTTTAAGACCACTACTCCATATAGCATTATTGGTGTAATAACAGCTTCAAGTAGCCAATGAATATTTCATGGGTTAGGAGATTACATTCACTCTTCAAGATAATTTATCATCTCGAATATTCAATACCTCACCATTTAGACTAGGAAGAGAAAAATACAGTTATTTTATTTTCCACAGAATAATATGATTTCCATTTTGCCTGGATTTACTCTAAGACTACATTCAACGTTCCATGAGCTCATGATCATAAGAGCTTATAGTCCAGATTCCCTTTTTAATTGATATTTTACTTTTTTTAAAAACAGATAATAATCTGTAAATTTCAAATTCATTCAAACAGCTTCCTATACTTTTCTCTATATTTTTCTAAATTTTATTATTTCAAAATTGAAAAGGAAATACCTAGTTTACTAGTTTTAGTTTCTTTTCACTGCTAATAAAACTACAAATACACGAAATAAAGAGCTATATATAAGTATACTCTACATATTGAAGTAAACATGTCTGATGACTTTAGGAATCTAAGAAGAATTGAAAAAAACTATACAAATTTCAATTTTCCAAAAAAAAGTGTTGTATTGAATTGCATAAAGTTCAGGGTATGTTTTTTATCTACAGCTCTTCTATATTGTGTAACAATTTGTTAGGAAAAAGTATGCTGTTTATTTATAATATTTTTTGTACAAAATCCTAAAAACAGTTGAAATAGGAGAACGGCTCAAATAAGTGCAATTTTTTAAAATTTGTAAATTAAAAATTTATTTTCAGACCATGGAGCGTATGAGTGTTAAAATTATATTCATAATAAGTATACGCAAAGGTGGTTTTCAAAATTAGTTAAAGTTTAGCCTTATGTAAACAGAATTTATCATACCACCCTCTTATAAATAGCTACAAATACATAGCAAATCAAATCAGTAACTTTCTTTACTCAAACGCCTTTTCTTAAGTTTCCTGAATACATTTCTATACTTCTGCATATAAAATAGTAGAAGAAAATAACTTCCACTTTTGTTGCAACAATTCTATTGCTTTCGTACAATAAACTTTAGTTTTTTCCATAAGTACTTAGTATATATTCAGCTCCCTATATATATTTATAAAGTTTAAATAAAAGAAAGTATTGAGTAGAGGAAAAAAAGAACGTAAGAAAATTGTTATATTGATAAGCAAAATAAAATGATTGGAAATATAGTTTAGAGGCGTATTAGAGAACTTTTCAAATGTTTTTTTGTAGCATTTATTTTATTCTATTTTCTTTATCTCTATTGCTAGAATATAAAAGTTATTTTCTTAAATTGGCTTCAAAATTTAGTTAAACTAATTTTGTTAGATATGTTTAAAGATAAATATAATATTCTCGATAGATTTCTATGCCACAATATGTTTTAGTATAACTTACCTTTTTAAGAATATTGTTAAATTCATATGAGAAAAATTGTTATAAATCCACAAATATTAAGCGGGATAAATTCTAGAAATATAAAAAAATATGTAGAAATGTTTATTTGATTTACATTTAACAATTTAGTTATAAACATTTAAACAATTATTTTAAATAATGTTATTAGGTTTCTAAACTGAAAGTCATGTTAGCGCAACAATGCGTATACTTTATATGTAATTAATTGCAATACTTATACGCCTCAACAATAGCAAAGTATTTCATAAAACTATGGGAACTAGAAATGAGCAAGAACTCAACTAGAACTGAACTAGAATAACTAGAACTGAACTAGAACTGAATAGAACTGAACTAGAACTGAACTAGAACTGAACTAGAACTGAACTAGAACTGAACTAGAACTGAACTAGAAACTGAACTAGAACTGAACTAGAACTGAACTAGAACTGAACTAGAACTGAACTAGAACGAACTAGAACTGAACTAGAACTGAACTAGAACTGAACTAGAACTGAACTAGAACTGAACTAGAACTGAACTAGAACTGAACTAGAACTGAACTAGAACTGAACTAGAACTGACTAGAACTGAAACTAGAACTGAACTAGAACTGAACTAGAACTGAACCTAGAACTGAACTAGAAACTGCTACTGAACTTAGACTGAGTAGAACTAAATTAGAACAGAAATAGAGGATCGTACCCTACCTTTTTGATTGTGTATAAATATTGCGTTATTTTTGTGATAGAACAAACTCTTTTACACTTCCGTCTGCTTTAAAATATTTGTATTTTTGTTATTGTATAGTGTAAGCTCATAACGATTCAGTTTTTTTTTTTCATTACTTTAAACAAGAAAAACAATTCATTGTTATTTTTTCTCTTTCGCTTCTTTTTTCGATTTTATAATACAAATAATCACTTTATCACCTTTTAGCTCACGTTTTTTGTGATAAACTCGTGCCAGAAATAAGAACAAATAGAAAAAGTTGCACTGAATAAATATACATTGAAATGAGTAGTTTTTTTTATTATACCCTCCAGTCTAAAGTCTAGATAAAATAAAAAATAAAAATATAACAAGACAATATCAATTTACAACATGAGTAGCAGACAAGATACTTGGAAATGGGAAAAGAGAAAAAAATTGGAAAGATTTAAGGAACAAAATGTATATACATAAATAGAAAAAACTACAATAGTATGCGTGTGTCTGGTACAATAAACTTCAAGAGGAAATCCAGCAAACATAAACGCAGTTCGGGATGGCAGTGCCAGATTAATGATTTCAACTAATTTTTAACATGTACGAATCCTAGGAGGGAATCAATTAATCCTTTACATATTACTGTCACACTTCCTTTTTATTGCAAATGGGAAATTTTCACTTCCAGTTCCTAAGAAACACTAAAGTGATTTAGGGACACTAAAGTGTCATTCAAAATATTCCTCAATTGTTTCTCCCATAGATTACTTGGTGACCGTAAATTCAAAATTACTCCTTTAACGTATTACAATGAATACACTTGCTTTAAGCGGATATATTTTCTCCCTGTTAACTGCTAGGTTATAGACGAAATAAACCAAGAGTCACTGCACCAAATTGCAACTTTGTAAATAATAACAAAAATGAATTGTTGTTGCTGCTGCTGTTGTTGTTTCTATTGCTACTGTTGCTAGATGACGCCAAGATATGACAACAAACAACACAATGACAATAACAATACTTATGAGTTCTAACAACAAACAAACAAATACATAAACATACTTACACATATGAATAAGCGTGCTGGCATTAGAAAGAATTTTTATCATACAAGATTTTTTCTAAAGATTCATACAAAGAATATAAGATTTACAATAGAGAAAACTACACGATTACTTAGTTTACATGTGTGTAATTGAAAATAAAAACTACTTTACATGAGAGTATGTAAGATTAGCTATATATGTGTATAAGTGTGAAATTGTTCTGCAGTTATGGGCACCTGTTCCTTATTTATAACGTGTATTAGCTGCTGAACATATACTACCCCATAAAAGAAGAGTTAACGTAAACTATTTCAAATAAAATTGTTCACAAATACCCAAAGTATTGTAGTACAACCCTATTAAACTGCCGGGTCCATTGTCTTCTATGTTCTTCTTGTAACCAATACAACCGCCATCCAAGTATTTTTTGAGAAAGCTTTTCATTCGTATGAATTTATTTGTGGAAGTGTGTCTGTCATTGTATGGATATAATTTAATATCATTTAGGAAAATCCGATATAACACAGAAAAAATTATCGGTAGTTATTTTCAATTAACATGTTTTCCTCTTTCTTTAACTTTTATTTAAACAATTTTTTAATTGTCATAATTATTTCATTGTTTTGATCCTAAGAATATAAATTTGATTAAACTTTTAATTGAATCAATTAATTTTTAATTGGCTGAAAAAGTTTTTCCAGCCTAATTTTTTAATTTGGTTTTTTGTTTTGATATTTTATTTAAATAATTTCATTATTTATAATGGAAAATAATTCTCAAATAGTCAATAATATTTTAGGCATAAGAAGTTGAAGTTTCATAAATATTTTAAAATTTATAAATCACTTTATATGTTCAAATGTGACAATAAAGAGATATTTTTGAGAGTGCTTAACGCATTGTTAAAGGTAAAGGAATCCTTTAATGTTGTAAGCATTCAATTAATGCTTTGATTGTTTCAATCATCGACTTTATTGATTTTTAATACATTTTTAACCAAACTGTAAGTTTTATTTTATTAAATATTTAATTTATCCAATTAATGAATTAACTAATTTTAAATTTTGAATTTAATTACTGATGTTAATTGTTTTGATTATTTCTTTAATTGGAAAAAAATATTTTTTTACAAATTTCATAATTGATATCATCATTTTGTTGATAGGTGCAAACTTGCTTGATACAATCAATTTGATAATTAAAACACATTTTCAGTTTTTTCTGTGAACACACTAACATTGTATAGTTGTTGAGGAATTTAAACGAATTTAAATTAACTCTACTTATTAAATGTTGTATTTTATTGAAAATTTTTAACACGATTTATAAACCATTACCGAACACAGATGTATTATTATTAATATTGATGTGAATATCAAATAAATCCGAAAAATGTCGACAATATCTGTAGCTGATCATTTATGATCATCAATTTAAGCAATCGAGAGTTGATGACAACAAACAGAAATATTGAGATATCAGTAGTAACTAGTACGTAGTACTAGTGTAGAATTAAGGGAGATGATCACATCATACGATGTGATGGTAATGTGTAGATGAGCTCGGACATACAGAAAATGCTAAAATACCTACTGGGATATAGTTCAGCTAAGAACCGTGAATGCAAGAGACAAAAGTCCAATATTTTACAATAGGAGCTGGTATCAGATACATAATTGATATTCCTATGGTGAGTAGAAATAAGATTCTTTATTGGGCGATAGCTCTTCAGTACAACACTTACATCAGATAGTCCGATATCTTATAGAAATTAAGGAAGACTTAAGTGGGCTTAAATCAGTAGTTTCGTTGAAAGACATTGGATAATCGGTTAGTTAGTTAGTTAGTTAGTTAGTTAGTTTTAGTAGTAGTTAGTTAGTTAGTTAGTTAGTTAGTTAGTTAGTTAGTTAGTAGTTAGTTAGTTAGTTAGTTAGTTAGTTAGTTAGTTAGTTAGTAGTTAGTTAGTTAGTTGTTAGTTAGTTAGTTAGTTAGTTAGTTAGTTAGTTAGTTAGTTAGTTAGTTAGTTAGTTAGTTAGTTAGTAGTTAGTTAGTTAGTTAGTTAGTTAGTTGTTAGTTAGTTAGTAGTTAGTTAGTTAGTAGTTAGTAGTTAGTTAGTTAGTTAGTTAGTTAGTTAGTTAGTTAGTTAGTTAGTTTTTAGTTAGTTATTAGTTAGTTAGTTAGTTAGTTAGTTTAGTTATGTTAGTTTAGTTAGTTTTAGTTAGTTAGTTAGTTAGTTAGTTAGTTAGTTCGTTAGTTAGTTAGTTAGTTAGTTAGTTAGTTTAGTTAGTTAGTTAGTTAGTTAGTTAGTTAGTTAGTTAGTTAGTAGTTAGTTAGTTAGTAGTTAGTTAGTTAGTTAGTTAGTTAGTCGTTAGTTAGTTAGTTAGTTAGTTAGTAGTTAGTTAGTTAGTAGTTAGTTAGTAGTTAGTTAGTTAGTTAGTTAGTTAGTTATTAGTTAGTTAGTAGTTAGTAGTAGTAGTAGTTAGTTAGTTTTTAGTCGTTAGTTAGTAGTTAGTTAGTTAGTTAGTTAGTTAGTAGTTAGGTAGTAGTTAGTTAGTTAGTAGTTAGTTAGTTAGTTAGTTAGTTAGTTAGTTAGTTAGTAGTTAGTTAGTTAGTTAGTTAGTAGTAGTTAGTTAGTAGTTAGTTAGTTAGTAGTAGTTAGTTAGTTAGTTAGTTAGTTCGTTAGTTAGTTAGTTAGTTAGTTAGTTAGTTAGTAGTAGTTAGTTAGTTAGTAGTTAGTTAGTTAGTTAGTTAGTTAGTTAGTAGTTAGTTAGTTAGTTAGTTAGTTAGTTAGTTAGTTAGTTATTAGTTAGTTAGTTAGTTAGTTAGTTAGTTAGTTAGTTAGTTAGTTAGTTAGTAGTAGTTAGTTAGTAGTAGTTAGTTAGTTAGTTAGTTAGTAGTTAGTTAGTTAGTAGTTAGTTAGTTAGTTAGTTAGTTAGTTAGTTAGTAGTTAGTTAGTTAGTTAGTTAGTTAGTTAGGCTAAGCTATTATACTTCATTCTTTATATTCCCGATTCTTTTCAGTTTGGTAACTTTAAATACACTATCACACCAAGGCGGAAGCGGAAGCTAAAGCTTAAGTAATAACAAAACAAATTTGTATCAACATACATACTTATGTATATAAGGCTTAAATGCGGAAGTGTAGACTACTAAGAGAGTGTGTGTATAAATAATGAAAAATATGTTAGTGTATTTGTGTTTCAAATGACACACAATACTTAATGGTTTGTACAATAATGTCTCAGAGAGTTTTTAATGTAAGTAAATGTTTTGTCTCATTCCCGTATTTTACTATGGAATTGTGTGTGTGTGTATAGACAACAATGTGACTGTATAGACCTGATTATATATGTATACACAATTGCGTCTGTAAAACTCCTCTAAAAGTGCTATTGTTTTTGGATTTTTTATAATTTGCGAATAATTTTAGTTTCATTTAGTCGCTTTTTGCGTCTCATTCATTATTTTTTTTTTTTTTTTTTGTTTTTGTGGTATTTGTAATGTAGCTAAAAATTTTCTATTTCCGCAAGTATTATGTAGAAAATGTATACATTGCTTTTAGCACACAAAATATTTCAATTATTTTCTTTTGTGAGCTTAAATACTGAAACAGTGAGCATACTTTTAGGCGACATTATTAAATGAATTTTAAAGTATTCTATGTGTGTTATACAAAATATCGAATTTATTTAAGTTAAATATAATTTAATTCTTAATAGAAAAGGAACATTTTGTTTCTAGAATATATTTCTTAAATAACTAACTACAGCTTTTTAAATATTCCTATAGAATTTAAAACTTTTTCTATTCATTTCTACACACAATTTGTATTTTGTTCTAGCTAGTATTAAACGCCCTTAGGTTTTGTTCTTCAACTTGTGATTATTGTTGAAATTTCTATCACTTCATGTTTTCTACTATTCCATTTTGTTGCTAGCGTAATATTGTAGAATTGCGTTTTTAGCAATTTAAGCACGCGTGCCAAGAATAAGTAACCACAAAGTCACATTGTAAGACTTCCGTTATTTAAGTGTCTTCAACTTTAAGAACGAAAGGTCAAGAGAGGTATATAAAATAACAAAAAAGAAATATTTTTTAAAAGGAAAATATTTAATTGAAAAAAAAAAAAAATTAAAGAGTAGATTATAGAACAGACTATAAACTAGACTTTGGGACAGACTATAGTCTAGACTGTAGTCCATTGGCTGGACTATAGACTACTATAGACTAGCTATAGACTAGGATATAGACTAGACTATAGACAGACTATAGACTAGACTATAGACTAGACTATAGACTAGACTATAGACCAGACTATAGACTAAACTAGACTATAGATAAGACTACAGAATAGTCTATAGTCTAGTCTATAGTCTAGTCTATAGTCTAGTCTATAGTCTAGTCTATAGTCTAGTCTATAGTCTAGTCTATAGTCTAGTCTATAGTCTAGTCTATAATCTAGTCTATAGTCTAGTCTATAGTCTAGTCTATAGTCTAGTCTATAGTCTAGTCTATAGTCTAGTCTATAGTCTAGTCTATAATCTAGTCTATAGTGTAGTCTATAGTGTAGTCTATAGTGTAGTCTATAGTATAGTCTATAGTCTAGTCTATAGTCTAGTCTATAGTCTAGTCTATAGTCTAGTCTATAGTCTAGTCTATAGTCTAGTCTATAGTCTAGTCTATAGTCTAGTCTATAGTCTAGTCTATAGTCTAGTCTATAGTCTAGTCTATAGTCTAGTCTATAGTCTAGGCTATAGTCTAGTCTATAGTCTAGTCTATAGTCTAGTCTATAGTCTAGTCTATAGTCTAGTCTATAGTCTAGTCTATAGTCTAGTCTATAGTCTAGTCATAGTCTAGTCTATAGTCTAGTATAGTATAGTCTATAGTCTAGTCTATAGTCTAGTCTATAGTCTAGTCTATAGTCTAGTCTATAGTCTAGTCTATAGTCTAGTCTATAGTTAGTCTATAGTCTAGTCTATAGTCTAGTCTATAGTCTAGTCTATAGTCTAGTCTATAGTCTAGTCTATAGTCTAGTCTATAGTCTAGTCTATAGTCTAGTCTATAGTCTAGTCTATAGTCTAGTCTATAGTCTAGTCTATAGTCTAGTCTATAGTCTAGTCTATAGTCTAGTCTATAGTCTAGTCTAGTCTAGTCTATAGTCTAGTCTATAGTCTAGTCTATAGTCTAGTCTATAGTCTAGTCTATAGTCTAGTCTATAGTCTAGTCTATAGTCTAGTCATAGTCTAGTCTATAGTCTAGTCTATAGTCTAGTCTATAGTCTAGTCTATAGTCTAGTCTATAGTCTAGTCTATAGTCTAGTCTATAGTCTAGTCTATAGTCTAGTCTATAGTCTAGTCTATAGTCTAGTCTATAGTCTAGTGTATAGTGTAGTCTATAGTCTAGTCTAGTCTAGTCTAATCTAGTCTATAGTCTAGTCTATAGTCTAGTCTATAGTCTAGTCTACAGTCTAGTCTATAGTCTAGTCTATAGTCTAGTCTATAGTCTAGTCTATAGTCTAGTCTATAGTCTAGTCTATAGTCTAGTCTATAGTCTAGTCTATAGTCTAGTCTATAGTCTAGTCTATAGTCTAGTCTATAGTCTAGTCTATAGTCTAGTCTATAGTCTAGTCTATAGTCTAGTCTATAGTCTAGTCTATAGTCTAGTCTATAGTCTAGTCTATAGTCTAGTCTATAGTCTAGTCTATAGTCTAGTCTATAGTCTAGTCTATAGTCTAGTCTATAGTCTAGTCTATAGTCTAGTCTATAGTCTAGTCTATAGTCTAGTTATAGTCTAGTCTATAGTCTAGTCTATAGTCTAGTCTATAGTCTAGTCTAGTAGTCTATAGTCTAGTCTATAGTCTAGTCTAGTCTATAGTCTAGTCTATAGTCTAGTCTAGTCTATAGTCTAGTCTATAGTCTAGTCTAGTCTAGTCTAGTCTAGTCTAGTCTATAGTCTAGTCTATAGTCTAGTCTATAGTCTAGTATAGTTAGTCTAGTCTATAGTCTAGTCTATAGTCTAGTCTATAGTCTAGTCTAGTCTAGTCTAGTCTAGTCTAGTCTAGTCTATAGTCTAGTCTAGTCTAGTCTAGTCTATAGTCTAGTCTATATCTAGTCTATAGTCTAGTCTATAGTCTAGTCTATAGTCTAGTCTATAGTCTAGTCTATAGTCTAGTCTATAGTCTAGTCTATAGTCTAGTCTATAGTCTAGTCTATAGTCTAGTCTATAGTCTAGTCTATAGTCTAGTCTATAGTCTAGTCTATAGTCTAGTCTATAGTCTAGTCTATAGTCTAGTCTATAGTCTAGTCTATAGTCTAGTCTGTAGTCTAGTCTATAGTCTAGTCTATAGTCTAGTCTATAGTCTAGTCTATAGTCTAGTCTATAGTCTAGTCTATAGTCTAGTCTATAGTCTAGTCTATAGTCTAGTCTATAGTCTAGTCTATAGTCTAGTCTATAGTCTAGTCTTAGTCTAGTCTATAGTCTAGTCTATAGTCTAGTCTATAGTCTAGTCTATAGTCTAGTCTATAGTCTAGTCTATAGTCTAGTCTATAGTCTAGTCTATAGTCTAGTCTATAGTCTAGTCTATAGTCTAGTCTATAGTCTAGTCTATAGTCTAGTCTATAGTCTAGTCTATAGTCTAGTCTATAGTCTAGTCTATAGTCTAGTCTATAGTCTAGTCTATAGTCTAGTCTATAGTCTAGTCTATAGTCTAGTCTATAGTCTAGTCTATAGTCTAGTCTATAGTCTAGTCTATAGTCTAGTCTATAGTCTAGTCTATAGTCTAGTCTATAGTCTAGTCTATAGTCTAGTCTATAGTCTAGTGTCTAGTCTATAGTCTAGTCTATAGTCTAGTCTATAGTCTAGTTATAGTCTAGTCTATAGTCTAGTCTATAGTATAGTCTATAGTCTAGTCTATAGTCCAGTCTATAGTCTAGTCTATAGTCTAGCTATAGTCTAATCTATAGTCTAGTCTATAGTCTAGTCTATGGTCTAGTCTATAGTCTAGTCTATAGTTATTTATAGTCTAGTCTATAGTCTAGTCTATATCTAGTCTATATTCTAGTCTATAGTCTAGTCTATAGTCTAGTCTATAGTGTAGTCTATAGTCTAGTCTATAGTCTAGTCTATAGTCTAGTCTATAGTCTAGTCTATAGTCTAGTCTATAGTCTAGTCTATAGTCTAGTCTATAGTCTAGTCTATAGTCTAGTCTATAGTCTATAGTCTAGTCTATAGTCTAGTCTATAGTCTAGTCTATAGTCTAGTCTATAGTCTAGTCTATAGTCTAGTCTATAGTCTAGTCTATAGTCTAGTCTATAGTCTAGTCTATAGTCTAGTCTATAGTCTGGTCTATAGTCTAGTCTATAGTCTAGTCTATAGTCTAGTCTATAGTCTAGTCTATAGTCTAGTCTATAGTCTAGTCTATAGTCTAGTCTATAGTCTAGTCTATAGTCTAGTCTATAGTCTAGTCTATAGTCTAGTCTATAGTCTAGTCTATAGTCTAGTCTATAGTCTAGTCTATAGTCTAGTCTATAGTCTAGTCTATAGTCTAGTCTATAGTCTAGTTTATAGTCTAGTCTATAGTCTAGTCTATAGTCTAGTCTATAGTCTAGTCTATAGTCTAGTCTATAGTCTAGTCTATAGTCTAGTCTATAGTCTAGTCTATAGTCTAGTCTATAGTCTAGTCTATAGTCTAGTCTAGTCTATAGTCTAGTTTATAGTCTAGTCTATAGTCTATTCTATAGTCTAGTCTATAGTCTAGTCTATAGTCTAGTCTATAGTCTAGTCTATAGTCTAGTCTATAGTCTAGTCTATAGTCTAGTCTATAGTCTAGTTATAGTCTAGTCTATAGTCTAGTCTATAGTCTAGTCTATAGTCTAGTCTATAGTCTAGTCTATAGTCTAGTCTATAGTCTAGTCTAGTCTATAGTCTAGTTTATAGTCTAGTCTATAGTCTATTCTATAGTCTAGTCTATAGTCTAGTCTATAGTCTAGTCTATAGTCTAGTCTATAGTCCAGTCTTAGTCTAGCCTATAGTCTAATTTATAGTCTGGTCTATAGCCTAGTCTATGGTCTAGTCTATAGTCTAGTCTATAGTTAGTCTATAGTCTAGTGTTTAGTCTAGTCTATAGTAGTATATAGGTGTATAGTCTAATCTAGTTTAGTCTGTAGTTTAGTATATAGTCTATTGTAGACTTGTTTGTAGATTGGATTATGACCTGGATAATAAAGTGAAATGTAGTCCGAAATATAGGCTCGAATTATGACTGTAAAACAATTGTTTCTCAGAAATATTATTTTTATTAAATTTGTAAAAATTTCAAATAATTCTTAATTCTTACTTTAATTTAGTCAGCTATTTTTGCAGTTCCCTTACTTGCAAACCATTAATGTAATTTTTTTTTTTTTCAATCTTTTTTACTAATCCCAGACATGTAACCGCAAAAAAATACAAAAAATAATAAATGTTAACTTCATGGCTGACATTGTTTCATTCTGTGGCCAGTTCTTCCATCCTTACCCCGGCTTTTTGCGAAACAGCCAAAAAACATAGACAATAATATAAGTCCAAAAGTAACAATATGACTTGTTTGTTTTAATAATTATGGTCACGTTAATGTTTCAGCTGTTGTTCATTTTTGGACACTGTCCACGACAACTAAAAATTGCGGCTGACGATGATGACACTGGCGTCTAGCAAAAATTCATAATAAAATTTTATGATACAAGTACTTAATTTATTGCATGTTTTATTATTTTTTGGTCAAAACCATTAAATAATGAATGCAGGAGAAAATTTTGTGAACGTAAAAAAAAATATGTATAAGTTTAAAGTATTACATACACACAACATTAAGGTCAAGTTAAAATATGAAAAGGATTAAATACAGGCAACCAATAAAAGGATAAATTACTTACAACATTTAGGTGTGAGTGCAAGCGGACACAAGTTTTATGAAATTTTATTTTATGTATTAAAGCCTTTGTTTCAAGACAACATCCTTTTATTCTGTGACAAAAGAAATCCTTTAAGCCATATTTTCTTGTAACATTAACCTTGACTACTACTCAAGCATAGTGTCCTTTTTAAGTATATTCTATTAAGTGTGTATAATGTATGTGAGAGGGTGAGAGCGGTTACGTAGAAAATCTTTCAATTATTTTCTGACATTATTATTATCCTCTTTAATAATGTCCTGTCTGTTATAAGAAAATCTTGTCTATTGTTATTTCCGTTTATAAATATTAAACTCAGCTAAGAAAATTACGAAATTCAAGTGCAAAATGATATCTCTCGAAAAGAAAAGGAAATGGCAACGACAACGTCAGTGTTAGAAAGATAGATGCCAAAACTCTTTTCTCCAATCTTAATCTTAAGAAATGTTCGTCGTTTATTTAAAGTGCACTTCAATTGCAACCCCGTTAACAATCTTCATCATCCGATATGATGGCCTTTGTCAAAGGAATCTTTTTTAGTTTTTAAAGAAGGTAAGAAAAACACCTTGTATTTTGAATGGGGTAGGATGCCTAAGAGGAATATGTTGTGGTTGTCTGATTAAATGAAGAAGTAAGAAGTAGACTATATACCACACTATAGACTAGACTATAGAGTAGAGTATAGACTAGACTATCTACCAGACTATAGACTACATACTAGACTAAATTAAATGACAAGTATAGACTAGACTATAGAGTAGAGTATAGACTAGACTATATACCAGACTATAGACTACATACTAGACTAAATTAAATGACAAGTAAGAAGTAGACTACATACCACACTATGGACTAGACAATAGACTAGACTATCGACTAGACTATAGACTAGACTATAGACTAGACTATAGACTAGACTATAGACTAGACTATAGACTGACAGACTAGACTATAGACTAGACTATAGACTAGACTATAGACTAGACTATAGACTAGACTATAGACTAGACTATAGACTAGACTATAGACTAGACTATAGACTAGACTATAGACTAGACTATAGACTAGACTATAGACTAGACTATAGACTAGACTATAGACTAGACTATAGACTAGACTATAGACTAGACTATAGACTAGACTATAGACTAGACTATAGACTAGACTATAGACTAGACTATAGACTAGACTATAGACTAGACTATAGACTAGACTATAGACTAGACTATAGACTAGACTATAGACTAGACTATAGACTAGACTATAGACTAGACTATAGACTAGACTAGACTAGACTATAGACTAGACTATAGACTAGACTATAGACTAGACTATAGACTAGACTATAGACTAGACTATAGACTAGACTATAGACTAGACTATAGACTAGACTATAGATAGACTAGACTATAGACTAGACTATAGACTAGACTATAGACTAGACTATAGACTAGACTATAGAATAGACTATAGACTAGACTATAGACTAGACTATAGACTAGACTATAGACTAGACTATAGACTAGACTATAGACTAGACTATAGACTAGACTATAGACTAGACTATAGACTAGACTATAGACTAGACTATAGACTAGACTATAGACTAGACTATAGACTAGACTATAGACTAGACTATAGACTAGACTATAGACTAGACTATAGACTAGACTATAGACTAGACTATAGACTAGACTATAGACTAGACTATAGACTAGACTATAGACTAGACTTTAGACTATAGACTAGACTATAGACTAGACTATAGACTAGACTATAGACTAGACTTAGACTATAGACTAGACTATAGACTAGACTATAGACTAGACTCTAGACTAGACTTTAGACTATAGACTAGACTATAGACTAGAATATATAGACTAGAATATATAGACTAGACTATAGACTAGACTATAGACTAGACTATAGACTAGACTATAGACTAGACTATAGACTAGACTATAGACAAGACCTAGACTAGACTATAGACTAGACTATAGACTAGACTATAGACTACTATAGCTAGACTATAGACTAGACTTAGACTAGACTATAGACTAGACTATAGACTAGACTATAGACTAGACTATAGACTAGACTATAGACTAGACTATAGACTAGACTATAGACTAGACTATAGACTAGACTATAGACTAGACTATAGACTAGACTATAGACTAGACTATAGACTAGATAGACTAGACTAGACTATAGATAGACTATAGACTAGACTATAGACTAGACTATAGACTAGACTATAGACTAGACTATAGACTAGACTATAGACTAGACTATAGACTAGACTATAGACTAGACTATAGACTAGACTATAGACTAGACTATAGACTAGACTATAGACTAGACTATAGACTAGACTATAGACTAGACTATAGACTAGACTATAGACTAGACTATAGACTAGACTATAGACTAGACTATAGACTAGACTATAGACTAGACTATAGACTAGACTATAGACTAGACTATAGACTAGACTATAGACTAGACTATAGACTAGACTATAGACTAGACTATAGACTAGACTATAGACTAGACTATAGACTAGACTATAGACTAGACTATAGACTAGACTATAGACTAGACTATAGACTAGACTATAGACTAGACTATAGACTAGACTATAGACTAGACTATAGACTAGACTATAGACTAGACTATAGACTAGACTATAGACTAGACTATAGACTAGACTATAGACTAGACTATAGACTAGACTATAGACTAGACTATAGACTAGACTATAGACTAGACTATGACTAGACTATAGACTAGACTATAGACTAGACTATAGACTAGACTATAGACTAGACTATAGACTAGACTATAGACTAGACTATAGACTAGACTATAGACTAGACTATAGACTAGACTATAGACTAGACTATAGACTAGACTATAGATCATATAATAAACTATATAGGACTTTAAACTTCACTGTAATCCTAACTATCATCTATACTGCATTCCAGATAATAGACTAGACTTCACTTCTAGTTTATATAGAAATTGGAAGGTACAATTCCCGGCTGCGTAATTACCTAATTCCCTTGCCATTTCTCCCAAAGACACTGTCCCTTCAGTTTTATAAATACAAGATTTACATGCTTTTGTAATTTCAAACCCTTTCTTTGTTCAAGTCCCTAATGACGGGCTGTCTGACTCGTTGTCTTTTTTCTTGAGATGTCTGTAGATTTGCGATGACAATTCTCTATTTCTATTCTTTAGAGTATTTGTAATTTACATTTAATTAGGGATTGTGCAGAGCAAAAAATATACAATGAATTGCATGCTAAGTGTACCAGTATTACATTATATACTTTCTCATTTTTATTATACTTTTTTCCTTTTTCGCCAAATACCAGGATAACACAAATAATTTTCTCCAAGACGAAAATACTTACAAACGTTTTACACAAAGATAAAGGGAAAGAAGTAGGAAATAATAAAATAATACACATTTACTTCTTAAATTTCCAACATTCATTGAAAGGACAGTCACCAGACTGTGAGAAAAGCAGATAACAGTGGAAGTTTAGAGCAAAGTTTTTCGTATATACTATAACTTAGTCTAGCCTAAAGTCTAGTCTATAATTCAGTCTACGTTCTAGTCTAGCCTATAGTCTATAAACCTACCTATAAATAGTATAGTCTATAGCCCACTCTATAGTCTAGTCTATAGCCCACTCTATAGTCTAGTCTATAGTCTAGTCTATAGTCTAGTCTATAGTCTAGTCTATAGTCTAGTCTATAGTCTAGTCTATAGTCTAGTCTATAGTCTAGTCTATAGTCTAGTCTATAGTCTAGTCTATAGTCTAGTCTATAGTCTAGTCTATAGTCTAGTCTATAGTCTAGTCTATAGTCTAGTCTATAGTCTAGTCTATAGTCTAGTCTATAGTCTAGTCTATAGTCTAGTCTATAGTCTAGTCTATAGTCTAGTCTATAGTCTAGTCTATAGTCTAGTCTATAGTCTAGTCTATAGTCTAGTCTATAGTCTAGTCTATAGTCTAGTCTATAGTCTAGTCTATAGTCTAGTCTATAGTCTAGTCTATAGTCTAGTCTATAGTCTAGTCTATAGTCTAGTCTATAGTCTAGTCTATAGTCTAGTCTATAGTCTAGTCTATAGTCTAGTCTATATCTAGTCTATAGTCTAGTCTATAGTCTAGTCTATAGTCTAGTCTATAGTCTAGTCTATAGTCTAGTCTATAGTCTAGTCTATAGTCTAGTCTATAGTCTAGTCTATAGTCTAGTCTATAGTCTAGTCTATAGTCTAGTCTATACTCTAGTCTATAGTCTGGTCTATAGTCTAGTCTATAGTCTAGTCTATAGTCTAGTCTATAGTCTAGTCTATAGTCTAGTCTATAGTCTAGTCTATAGACTATAGACTAATATCGAACTATATAACCGACTAATATCGAACTATATAACCGATATAACCGGTTTATATCGGTTATATAGTTCGATATTAGTTCCCACTTTTCCGGTGAAGTAATCATGATATCAATTATATTTCCAGGGTTAATAACATGTCCTACACCAACCTCTACTTCGCGTCTACGACCATCGAATCTACGACATTTAAAGACTACATGTTCTGCGTCCTCCGGCTCTTCACAAGTTGGACAATGTGGTGAATCATCGTGCCCAAATTTATATAGATAACACCTATAGCCTCCATGGCCTGTCAAAAACTGAGTAAGGTGGTAGTTTACCTCTCCATGCTTACGCTCTACCCATTTCTTGATTACAGGTATGAGCCTGTATGTCCATCTCCCCTTTTGACTATTTTCCCACCTCTCTTGCCAATTTCGCATTGTTTCGTTACGCTCCAATTTTTCGCATGCTTGTATTCTCCGTGTCGTTATGTTCTTTCGCCGCATACAATCTGTGTAGCTCTTCGGCTGCCATATCAATTGGTATGATTCCAGCAATTACGCTTATTGCTTCGAGGGATGTAGTCCTGTAACCGCTACATACTCTAAGACAGCATTGTCGAAATAAAGACATTTGGTCTTTCCGAGATGTGCTTCTTATTGATTTCGCCCATATAGATGCGCCATATAATAGGACCGACATCGTTACTCTGGATAGTAGTATCCTTCGGCTTTGCCTTGGGCCTCCCACGTTTGGCATGATCTTGCTTAATGCATTATTTACTGTTGTTGCCTTTTCACATGAATATTTTAAATGTGTTTGTAATTGAGCCTTTCGTCAATCATGACTCCCAGGTATTTAATCGCCGCTACTGACTTAATTTCAGATGCACCTATTTTAATAGTAATTGTTTCCTTCTTCCTTCTGTTGCTAATAAGAACAGCCTCTGTTTTATGGTCCGCAAGTTCAAGACCTGCTTTCCTGAGCCACACTTTTATGGTTCGAATGGCGTCATCTAGTCTATAGTCTAGTCTATAGTCTAGTCTATAGTCTAGTCTATAGTCTAGTCTATAGTCTGTCTATAGTCAGTCTATAGTCTAGTCTATAGTCTAGTCTATAGTCTAGTCTATAGTCTAGTCTATAGTCTAGTCTATAGTCTAGTCTATAGTCTAGTCTATAGTCTAGTCTATAGTCTAGTCTATAGTCTAGTCTATAGTCTAGTCATAGTCTAGTCTATAGTCTAGTCTATAGTCTAGTCTATAGTCTAGTCTATAGTCTAGTATAGTCTAGTCTTAGTCTAGTCTATAGTCTAGTCTATAGTCTAGTCTATAGTCTAGTCTATAGTCTAGTCTATAGTCTAGTCTATAGTCTAGTCTATAGTCTAGTCTATAGTCTAGTCTAGTATAGTCTATAGTCTAGTCATAGTCTAGTCTATAGTCTAGTCTATAGTCTAGTCTATAGTCTAGTCTATAGTCTAGTCTATAGTCTAGTCTATAGTCTAGTCTATAGTCTAGTCTATAGTCTAATCTATAGTCTAGTCTATAGTCTAGTCTATAGTCTAGTCTAGTCTATAGTCTAGTCAATAGTCTAGTCTATAGTCTAGTCTATAGTCTAGTCTATAGTCTAGTCTATAGTCTAGTCTATAGTCTAGTCTATAGTCTAGTCTATAGTCTAGTCTAGTGTCTATGTCTAGTCTATAGTCTAGTCTATAGTCTAGTCTATAGTCTAGTCTATAGTCTAGTCTATAGTCTAGTCTATAGTCTAGTCTATAGTCTAGTCTATAGTCTAGTCTATAGTCTAGTCTATAGTCTAGTCTATAGTCTAGTCTATAGTCTAGTCTATAGTCTAGTCTATAGTCTAGTCTATAGTCTAGTCTATAGTCTAGTCTATAGTCTAGTCTATAGTCTAGTCTATAGTCTAGTCTATAGTCTAGTCCTATAGTCTAGTCTATAGTCTAGTCTATAGTCTGTCTATAGTCTAGTCTATAGTCTAGTCTATAGTCTAGTCTATAGTCTAGTCTATAGTCTAGTCTATAGTCTAGTCTATAGTCTAGTCTATAGTCGTCTATAGTCTAGTCTATAGTCTAGTCTATAGTCTAGTCTATAGTCTAGTCTATAGTCTAGTCTATAGTCTAGTCTATAGTCTAGTCTATAGTCTAGTCTATAGTCTAGTCTATAGTCTAGTCTATAGTCTAGTCTATAGTCTAGTCTATAGTCTAGTCTATAGTCTAGTCTATAGTCTAGTCTATAGTCTAGTCTATAGTCTAGTCTATAGTCTAGTCTATAGTCTAGTCTATAGTCTAGTCTATAGTCTAGTCTATAGTCTAGTCTATAGTCTAGTCTATAGTCTAGTCTATAGTCTAGTCTATAGTCTAGTCTATAGTCTAGTCTATAGTCTAGTCTATAGTCTAGTCTATAGTCTAGTCTATAGTCTAGTCTATAGTCTAGTCTATAGTCTAGTCTATAGTCTAGTCTATAGTCTAGTCTATAGTCTAGTCTATAGTCTAGTCTATAGTCTAGTCTATAGTCTAGTCTAGTCTAGTCTATAGTCTAGTCTATAGTCTAGTCTATAGTCTAGTCTATAGTCTAGTCTATAGTCTAGTCTATAGTCTAGTTCTATAGTCTAGTCTATAGTCTAGTCTATAGTCTAGTCTATAGTCTAGTCTATAGTCTAGTCTATAGTCTAGTCTATAGTCTAGTCTATAGTCTAGTCTAGTCTAGTCTATAGTCTAGTCTATAGTCTAGTCTATAGTCTAGTCTATAGTCTAGTCTATAGTCTAGTCTATAGTCTAGTCTATAGTCTAGTCTATAGTCTAGTCTATATTCTAGTCTATAGTCCAGTCTGGTTTATAGTCTTGTCTATAATCTATCTATAGTCTAGTCTATAGTATAGTCTTTAGTCTAATCTATAATCTTGTCTATTTTATAGAAACTCGTTATCTAGTCTAGCCGAGTTTCTTCATCTTCCTAAAAGTTTTAACACCCACTGTAAAGCAGCGAAAATAAACCAAATAACTTAAAATTTCTGCCAGACATATGCGTATTTTGCTTTAAACCCACAAATGTTATAAACACACACATGTACATCAAAAGATTTTCTTCTCTTTACATAGAATACTTGCATATTCAACTGTCTTTAAGTCGTTTCATGTGAATGTGTATGTGTGTCAATGCTTGTCGTCAAATTCGTTATAAAATAAAAATGATTTAAAAGTATTCTTTTCTATATTATACGATATACATACATATATGTATATGTATTTGAAATTCTCTTATAATGCTGAGGATTTCTTAGAGACATGACTATAGCAGCTATAACAAGGACCTTAGTTAGAAATCTCCCCATAAATTATTGTCTATACACAAAAATTTCAAATAGAATTTAAGGAATTTACTTCATTTTTATACCCTGGTTACAAATAAACGTTTAGAAATATTTGTGTCTGAGTGAGAGGGTCTGTGTGTGGTTGAGAAAGAAATTTAGCCAAAATGAAACGTCACTTGTATGGTATGAAGGATGATGAGTAAATTTTTGTAAAGGATTTTTATTTTTTTAGCAGAAGGAATACAAATAATGGAAAATTAAATATTAAAAGATAGAGGTGTGAAAGAATAAAGAAAATCTTTAAAATGATTAAAAACAGTTTAAAATATTAGTTCAAACATAAAATATTATAATTTAATTATAATTTATGTTAAACTAATGCTTTACTATAAGTAATAAAAATTTATTTTTAACAAAAAATTTCTCTATAAATGATTTGCTTTTAATTAAAATGTTTCATTTTAAAAATTTCAATTTTAAAATAAAAAAAATAACGTTTGAAAATCACAAATGTGTTTCCTGTTTGCTAAAAATTATTTCTATTTTATGCTTTACAATAAATTTGTAAAAATACAAAAATATTTTCTGTGTATGTTAGCAAACAAATAATATAGCCTACGGTTAGGCTTTCATGTGTTATTATTGTTTCTCTTTAAAAAAAAATACAAAAAAATAATATATTGTACAAAAATCTTTTATTTTATATTTATATATTAAAAACACAAAAACTAAAATATGAAAAAAAAACTTTTTTTTAACATTCCTGCATCATTTGTATTTGTTATAGTACGTGTTTGTGTACGAGTGTTTATAAAGTGATTTCCATTTAATCCACTGACCTACTTATGATGCTTTTGTGATAACAACACACTCTATAACATACACACACACACATGTACACGTATATATGAGAAACAATTGTTTTCCAAAAAGTATGCAATAAATTTGCATACATTTCTCTTTTTTCATTTCACTGCCTTTCACGTAGGCATGTGTATAATCATACAAATGTGCTCTTGCACAATTAACACAGTGCAATTTTTCAGAAATTTTTATATATTTGTTATATAAAAGTATTTTTCTCGTTTTTGTTAATAAATACCTCGACATACACAATCATGTAGCAGTAGTTTATTATTATAAAAAATATATATATTAAAAGTAGTTTTAAAAAGGATTTTCGCTATCATTGAGGTAAAAGTAAATGATGTGAGTACAGATAATGTTGCACGTTTTTGTTTTTCGTAACTAAGTAGCCGCATGCAGAACGACAAATTTAAATATAAATATAATATCAGCTAAACCAAATTTTTTTAGAATTCTTCCAAGTATGAATAAAAAACTAATTGGCTACTGTTTTGTAAGCATGCATTAATACTCACTTACAAACATCACTTTAGAAAAAACTAGAGGAGTTGTTTAGTTAAGTTATGTGTGAGGTTGGCGTGTCCATGGACCGATTTTTTTTTTAACTTTAAGATATATACAATAAGGGCGTATCCTTGCAAATTTCAAATTTCAAAATATTCAGATGACAAATGTAGTCTTAACGACGTTTTTAAGCTTTAGTGTATGTGGGAGGTGGGCGTGTCCTGGAACAAATTTAAGCAAAGTTTGAATGCATTATGATGAAAAACGTATTTGTACGATGTAGGTTATATGGGAGGTGGGCATGTCCTCATGACAATTTTTTAAAATTTCCAAAATGTAGTTTTAACGACGTTTTTAAGCTTTAGTGTATGTGGGAGGTGGGCGTGTCCTGGCACAAATTAACCCAGATTCAAGTTTGAATGCATTATGATGAAAAACGTATTTGTACGATGTAGGTTATATGGGAGGTGGGCGTGTCCTCATGACAATTTTTTAAAATTTCCAAAATTTTCTTTATTAAGATATCAGACACTAACATATCAGTCTACTTTTCATGGAAACTCCCTATAGTCAATAATTGTCTTTTTATACCCACCATCAAAAAAGATGGGGGTATATTGGTTGTCATTGTATTGATCATAGATCCACAAAAGTATATATATTCTGGGTCCTCATTAAATTCTAAGACGATCTAGCCATGTCTGTCCGCCCGTCTGTCCGCCTGTCTGTTGAAAGCACGATAGAGTCCGAATGGAAAGAGCTAGAGTGTTGAAATTTCACATAAATATTTCTTAAAGGTAAGGTTTGTTTGGTATTGAAAATGGGCAATATCGGTCTACGTTTTCGGATAGCCCCCATACAAGTGGCCCCTCGAAAAGCAGCTTTAACAGCCATAACTTGTTTAAAAATACGAATATAGCAATGAAATTCGACATAAGTAAGTTTCTTGTGATCCAAAATCACTATACTATGAGGATCGGTCCATAATTGACCCTACCCCCTATATAAGATCCCCTTCAAAAAATGACTTTAACTCTCATTACTGGCTTAAAAATATGAATGAAATTCGACATAAGTAAGTTTCATACGAGTCAAAATCTATCTAAAAAATGTTATGTTGATCGGTCCATGACTGCAACGCTCATTAATGGCTTAAAAATACGAGTGTAGCGATGAAATACGACACAAATAAATTGAATACGAACCAAATTCTGTCTACCAAATTTTATGAGGATCGACCCATAATTGACCCTACCCCCCTATATAAGGTCTCCTTCAGAATTACTTTAAATTACTTTAACGCTTATAAATGGCCTAAAAATACGAGTATATAGATGAAATTCGACATATGTAAGTTTCATTCGAGTCAAACGAGGTTTGATGGTGGGTATATAAGATTCGGCATAGCAGAATATAACACTCTTACTTGTTTATTTTGTTTCTTGGACCAACACTAAGGGATACACTTACACATTCAGTGCATTGTGTTGGAAGTAGGAAAATAAGTAAATAAGTGTCTGCCTGTCTGTCTGTCTGTTTGTCTGTCTGTCTGTCTGTCTGTCTGTCTGTCTGTCAGTTCCTTCAGTTCGTCCGTCCGTCCTTCTGTCTGTCTATCTAAGTAAACCATTTGCTCACTCTATAAGTATCATATGGTCGACCATATCCGACTATACACTCATACTCATACATTAAATTTAAATCACCTTTTAAATCAAATTTAACAAGATATACTTCGGCGAGAAGTTTGTTTCACATTGTAATATTAGTACAACAGTGAAATACACCACATATAACAAAGGTACACCAGTGATACAATATAAAAACTGGATACCAGCTTTCTATGCCATCGTAGACCAACCATGAGAATTGTATTCTATTTTGCGTCGAGTTCTTCGATCGTTGAAAATGAATCTATTAGAATTACCTCAGTCAGATATTGTTACAAAGCTGTAGTTCCTTCCGGCTGTCTGCCTGTACGTCCATCTGTCCATCCATCCATCCGTCTATCTGTCTGTCCTTTTGCCCACGCTGCAAGTATTATATGGTCGGCCATGCCCGACAATACATTAATACTTCTGAAACCATTAGATTTAAATCATCTTTGCACATTAAAAGTAGCATGAAATCATTCAGCAGATTTTGTTTCACATAGCAATATCGGTACAACAGTGACCCCAATGTTGCGATGGTTCGTCAGTAAAACAATAGAAAATCTGTATACCAGCTTTTTACGTAGTCATATGTAGTTTGAATCATATATGAGAGTTGTATTCTAAGTATTTTCCGTCGAGTCCTTCGATCGTTAAAATCGACTCTATTAGAGTTACCTCAGTCAGAGTTTATTATCAAGCCACAGTTAAGAGATAATAGAATGAAACAAGTAAGAATGTAGATTGTTGCATGGCGGACCATGCGAAAATCGACAGCATCATTTCGACTTTCATAAAACAAAGTTTTGCTGAGTTTTGTAAAGATTATTTAACATAAATAGGTACTCAAAGTTGTATTAGTACTGCACGGTTGTTTCAATAGACTTCGTCCTTGGGTCAAGAGCAGATTATATGCCAAATTGACTTGAAAATTGCGACCTGTGGCTTGCGCAAAAGGACACAGAGATGCACGGATGGACAGACATACGGATGGACGGACGGACAGACAGACATAACTTAATCGACTTCAAAAAACATTCTGAGCCGAGTGGTATACTTTAAAGTGGGTTTCGGACTATAGTCTAAAAAGAATTGCAGATTTTAGAATGTTTGACAAATAAGGTCGTTTATAAAAATAAGAAATAGCGAAGGAGAAATTATAATACATTTTGATACCCCTGAATTAATCTTAAACCCATTTGATGAGACCCCATCTACAGCAACTCCAATAGTAATCGAAAGCTGTAAATAAAACAGAAGATGTTACCTACAACTTCAAAAGCAATTAATTTTAATAAAAATCCAACAAATATCAGGTAAGACAGCCATTTCGAAAAGGAAGGCTAGCATATATCTCGTCCAGTAAAATATTTAACAATATGATAGTTAATCATACTTTTTAAAAATATAGAAATGTGGACGTATTATTCTAAAGTTCAGCCATCTTGATATTACCTAATACTTCCTATCATGCTTTCAACAGACAGACATAAGAAAGAACATATGGACGTGTTGAGATTGTCTAATTTTAAAAGTCTTAATCAACACCATCTCTCTTTTGATGCTGGTTATAAAAATATAATAATATAGCATTAATTTTTCAAAACCTTTTAATTTATAACATATTTACTATCATTATTATAACATGTATTTATTTACTTAAAAAGAAACTTATTTTATTAATTTAATGAAAATACTACAAATAATTCATATACATACATAACTATGTATGTATGTACGTGTGCACATGGCAGACTAAAGAAAAACAATAAAACTTTTAGAATTCATATAAAAATATTTTTCTGCAAACATATAAGGACATAACAAATGAACAGTGGAGAAAGAGAGCAAGAAAAATTTTACAATATTCGTTATGGAAATTTTACAAAAATTTTATTAATAAATACATACATATATAAGAGACAATGCTAAGTAATTTAACTTTAATTATAATTTTTGTTTCTTTTTTCAATTACTTAATAAATTACTTAACGGTCACACTGTGTATAACACATACATACAGGTATATTTGCATATATATACAAGGTAAAACCATACATAACATATAGAGTAAAAACCCCATAAACTATGCAATACATTTTATATAATATGAAATTCTATACATTAAACTAAATGAAAAATTAGAACTAAATAAAAATAACTCCATAAACATAAATATATAAATAAATAAAAAGCAAATTTAAATAAATAATAACAAAAACAACTAATATTTCTATATAAATAAAAATCTATACACAAATTAAATTCAATAGAAAAGCCATAAAAATAGCAAAAAAAAGATTAAAGCAAAACATAGCAAAGCTAAAGCCACAATATGAATGAATATATTTCAAATGACAATGGACAAAAAAAATAAAATAAAAGTTGTATAAATAATAATAATTTTTAGAAAAAATTCCTTATAACCTTTTTATGAAAATAGTTACTTTAACAGTGTAATGTTTAATTAATGAGCTTTTTTCCCCCGCATTTTTGTAATATTAATGCCACTGTAATTAAAAAAGTTTAGCTTAAATTTTTAAATAGATAATCCTACTAAACTATATAACCATTTAAAGTTTTAAATTCTTATTTATTATGTAGTTTTTATTTAAATTTTGTTTTAATCCAATATGTTAATAACTTTTATTTATTTTATAAATATGTAAATATTAGAATGGATTTTGTTACATTTCTAGTATAAATCAGGGAAGATAACTTCAGTACTATTGCAATATTTTCCAATATTTCGTTAGAATAGTCAGTAGCCTAGTCGTTAGAATAGTCAATAGACTAGCCGTTAGAATAGTCAGTAGACTAGTCGTTAAAATAGTCAGCAGACTAGTCGTTTGAATAGTCACTAGACTAGTCGTTAGAATAGTCAGTAGACTAGTTAACACACTAGCCAGTAGACTAGTCAATGGACTAGAGAGAAGACTAGTAAGTGGACTGCCCAATAGACTAGTCAATGGAGAAATCAATACTACTCAATAGGCTAGTAAACGGACTAGATAATGGACTGCTCAATATAATAATCAATGGTCTAGTTAATACTTTAGTCAATAGATTGGTCAGTACACTAGTCAATAGGACTAATCAATAGACTAGTTAATAGACTAGTCAGTAAACTAGTCAATAGATTAGTCGTTAGAATAGACTAGTCGTTAGAATAGTCAGTAGACTAGTCGTAAGAATAGTCAGTAAACTAGTCAGTAGACTAGTCAATAGACTAGTTAAACGACTAGTTAAACGACTAGTCAATGGACTAGAGAGAAGATTAGTAAATGGACTGCTTAATAGACTAGTCAATGAAGAAGTCAATATGCTAGTCAATGGACTAGTCAGTAAACTAGCCAAAGGACTACTCAATAGGCTAGTCAACGGAATAGGCTTTTTCAAAACCTGCAACCGAGGAGTAAGTGAACCCTGGCCCAACGCAAAGATTGAACTCGTTCCATTGGACCAAGTGCTTTTTCGTACGACGGTGAGAGTATGGGTTACTCCTCCTATTCTGAAGGACAAATCGATACTAACACTCATTAAGCGTCAGAATAAGAAACTTGGCACAGATAACTGGGCGATTGAACAAGGACGCACGAGGGATAAGGGAGAAAGTAAGGATCTCTGCATCAAAATCGGTTCAGAATCCCTCCGACTCTTTTGTTCCTCTCAAGATGACATCAAGTACGAGCTCAACCACTTCCGGTTGATCTTGCCAGTAAAGAAGCGGAGTGATGAATCCAAGCGACACAAAAGTGGTATAGTTAATCTGCCCACTCCGAAGCAGCAACGGACTACTTACTACGCTTTATGGAGACAAACCAGAACTGATTCTTTTCACCAGGAGCTACAAAAGTCCAGAATTCAGATCTCCGCATTTGGATGATACCAATATGAATATCTCAAGCGAAGCCAAATATCTTGGCGTAAGTTTAGACTCTAAACTCACGTGGAAACGTAATGCTGAGAGTCGAATGAAGAAGGCACCATGTGCCTTCTATATATGTATGAAAACCTTTGGGAAAGATGGGGTCTTAAACCATGCATTGTGCACTATATATACACCACGTGCATAAAACCTATTTTTGTCTACCGAGGTCTGTTTGAAGGAGAGCGGTGGATACTTACTTACCTCTCTATTCTAAACAAGGTACAACGATAGCATATCTTGCAATCACTGGCTGTTTGAACTCCATCCCTCAGACTAGTATACAGACGATGCTAAATGTATCTCCCCTTGATATATATCAATGCATTTCTGCTAAATCTGATCTACAACTTAACAGTCAAACGGACTGAAGCATGATCGCATTGGTCATGGCAACATCCTACAAAAGATGGGCAGACCAACCATGGGGCAGGAAACGGACTAAATAATATCTACACTGAATTTTACCGGATGATTTTGCCGCAAACACTGTCCTAAGGGACGACATGATCTCAATCTATACTGATGGTTCAAAGACAGAAAGGGGTACGGGATCTTCTCTGAATCTCCTACTGTCTCTTCGACTACCTGACACCTGCACAGTCCTTCAGGCAGATATATATGAAATCGATACAGCCGCGAGAAGAATTAGGGAATTGAATTACGAAAATTCGACTCAATCACGGCTCTTAATTCCAATGTATTCAATCATTGGCACAACTGACACAACATAACGTTGACTTGATATGGATTTCCAGGACATGAGGGCATCCGAGGAAATGAAATGTCGGATGAATGCGCAACCAAAGCGTTGTCCCTAAACTTAACCCTTGCGCAAAGAGATATTAACACTCTCCTGGTGACCCAATCAAATTGATTGATAACTGGACTTTGAGTGAGACAGAAACCAGTTGCTTAAATATCACCACTTGTAGAATATCAAGACTGCTTTGGCCCACTCTGACAACGGATTGGACAAGGACTCTCTTGTCTCTTAGTAAGAACTCCATAGACTTCTAACTAGTATAATTACTGGACACTGTATGATTGGCCATATGGCGGAACGTATGGGTTACCCACGTTATAGCTACTGTAGAAACTGTTTGGATGAAGACGAAGTGGAACCTTCTATGAGACTGCCCAGCCTTATAAGAGCGCAGACTACTCCATCTTGGTAGAACTATTTTCCATGACCTGGACAGTCTCAGAGATGTGTCACTAGTAAACCTGATCGGTTTTATTAGAAACACCTACTGATTTTCACGGAGACCTTAAGAACCAAGAAGTCAACGAAATAAGGGAGGGAAAACTATCTCCCAACACAAGGGAATGGCAATTTCTAAGGGGGCCACATGGCCTCCGAGTAAACTCGCTAATTAGCGTGCAATACACATAACCTAACCTACACTAACCTAGAATTGTGAATGGACTAGTCAATGGGCTAGTCAAGAGAATAGACTGATCACTTAACTAGTAATAGATTAGTAAGACTATTTTAAATAAAAGTAAAGTCCAACAACTAGATATAGACTAGTCAATAAGTCTTAAAATTTTGTGATTTTCCATACCTGTTATAAACATTAAAAAATATGCACCCTAAAAAATATGCTGCCATTATTATTTATTATCTAACCCTGTTTTATGCAAAATATTTGCACTTTATTGTTTTTCTTCTCCTCCCCCAAAAAATATTATTTTCTAAATATTTTCCCAATCTCAGTTTGTCTTTAATTTAAAAATTTACATAAATTTCTACATAAAGTTTTTTTTCAATTTGCTGTTTATTTTTGTCTCTCCTAAAAATATACTATTATGTACTTTATAGTTTTTGGTGTGTAACTTCTATTAATTCATTGTTTGAATCTGTTTTATTTTCCTAAGTAGGATTTGCACAAATTAAAAAGTTTTGGTTTTGTTTTAGAGCTTTTTGCCGGCATATGAAAAATGATTTGTTGCTGCGCTAATAGATTTTTCTTTTGTAGCCGAATTTAATTGTGGTTTACGAATGGTTTCGATTAGCAGAGGAAATAGTATAATGAAAATGTTACAAAGTGATAGGGTTTTATTGAAATATGAAAATTTATGAAAGGGTTTAGATTTGGTTTTATTAGATTTGTATTACATTAATGAAAAAAGGCTTTTCAACTAAAGATTTAAGTTTTTTTCTTTATATTCAACTTTTATAATTTATTTGACATATGTATAAAAAAACTGATGTGCAAAAATCTTAAATATATTTCCAACTGTTTCTAATATATTTTAATGCCTTACAAATAATATTTCAAAGGACTAAGTTTAACTCTTTTCTTTATATTATAAGCATGTATGTGTTATATTTTAAAGGCAATTTTTCAAATAACTCAAAATGTAATGCGAACATGGAATGTCCTTTCCTAAAAAAGGACACTTTTTTGCTCCAATTCTTTCTACACCAACCACAATGACAGATGTTTAAGACCCTTAATCGCACTTTATGCCCAAAACCAAGTACAAAAACAAGTATATAAAAAAAATTTTGCATAAAAAATGTATGTTACAACAAAGAAAATTTCTAACATTTGATGATGGTTTTTGAAATTTGTTCGTTACTTAGTTGTTAGTTGGATATACAATAATGTGTTTTCTAACATTTAACTGTATGCAGTTTAGTAGTATTCCAATAAAGCTTCCAGCCCATTGCTGCCAGCTCCTACTGCTTGTGTTCTTCTACTGGTACTTCTTTTTTTTATGTTGTTTTTGGCATCATATGATGCTTTATTGTAACTAAATGAAATTAAAATATTTACTAACGAATAGATAACCAGTGAAAAGTGGGTTTACCAGAAAAAACCCCTTCTGAGAGAACATTATCTGCCTAAGAAATTTTTAATCTTGTGGCTTAATATCTCAGAAAAACCTTTTGCTGGGTTATCAACATCGTCCTGACAAAGACATACTTCAGTGTAGATGCAACGAAATGTTGTGGTACATGCAAACTACCAAAAATAACCTAAGTTTTAGTTCTCCTAGTTTGTTCTTGTTGAAGGCAAGGAATTGGTTTGTAATATATGCTTCTATTGGAAGTTTGTATATACATACACTCTAGCTAACTTCTCATATCTATTAGACAGGCTTACCTTTTTCAACAATCTTCAGCTTAATAAGAACTCTGGTCGAACAATCTTAACAACATAAAGGCTCATCATTGCAACTTCGAATAACTAAAGTTAGGATTTAAAATGCCGAAAATTTCTTTCTAGTTATTAGATGTATATGGGAAGATAAGCTTTGCCAATGATATCTACTAATTGGTATATATATTCCACTTATATATGTATGTAGGTGGTCGCGCTGACCGAACGTAACCAATGCCTCAGAAAGCAACAAAGCCAACATTAGCTCTTAAAGTGTAAATCTAAGGAAATATTGGACTGCAGCTTATGAGTACGAGGTCACCCAGAAATAACAACGTATAAAATAAAAATAATGCAAAATATCTACAAATCAACAATGAAAAAGGTAGTTAACCCGAAGCAACGAGACCTGACTTAATAAGAATTACACAACGCAATGAAACCAACCTTCTGGATCCCGAAGATATCAGGGGTCTTCAGAAAATGATTTCAACACACAGAAAGACGGACAGACCGACAGAGATACAGACGGACTCACTATCTATAAGGCTTCAGAATATATATATATACATTATAGGGTCGGAGAATTATATTGTAGAAATTGCAAACGGAATGATAAACTTATATAAACCCTTCCAACGAAGGTGAAAGGTATAAAAATACAGCTAGTTAGTTAGTTAGTTAGTTAGTTAGTAGTGTTAGTTAGTAGTAGTTAGTAGTAGTAGTTAGTTAGTTAGTTAGTTAGTTAGTTAGTAGTTAGTTAGTTAGTTAGTTAGTTTAGTAGTTAGTTAGTCGTTAGTTAGTAGTAGTTAGTTAGTTAGTTAGTAGTTAGTTAGTTAGTTAGTTAGTTAGTTAGTTAGTTAGTTAGTTAGAGAGTTAGTTAGTTAGTTAGTTAGTTAGTTAGTTAGTTAGTTAGTTAGTTAGTTAGTTAGTTAGTTAGTTAGTTAGTAGTTAGGTTAGTTAGTTAGTTAGTTAGTTAGTAGTTAGTTAGTTAGTTAGTTAGTTAGTTAGTTAGTAGTAGTTGTTAGTTAGTAGTTAGTTAGTAGTTAGTTAGTTAGTAGTTAGTTAGTTAGTTAGTTAGTTAGTTAGTTAGTAGTTAGTAGTTATTAGTAGTTAGTTAGTTAGTTAGTTAGTAGTTAGTAGTTAGTAGTTAGTTAGTTAGTTAGTAGTTAGTAGTAGTTAGTTAGTAGTTAGTTAGTTAGTTAGTTAGTTAGTTAGTTAGTTAGTTAGTAGTTAGTAGTTAGTTAGTAGTTAGTTAGTTAGTTAGTTAGTTAGTTAGTTAGTTAGTTAGTAGTTAGTTAGGTAGTTAGTTAGTTAGTTAGTTAGTTAGTTAGTTAGTTAGTTAGTTAGTTCGTTAGTTTAGTTAGTTAGTTAGTTAGTTAGTTAGTTAGTTAGTTAGTTAGTCTTAAGTTAGTTCGTTAGTAGTAGTTAGTTAGTTAGTTAGTTAGTTAGTTAGTTAGTTAGTTAGTTAGTTAGTTAGTTAGTTAGTTAGTAGTTAGTTAGTTAGTTAGTTAGTAGTTAGTTAGTTAGTAGTAGTTGTTAGTTAGTTAGTTAGTTAGTAGTTAGTTAGTTAGTAGTTAGTTAGTTAGTTAGTTAGTTAGTAGTTAGTTAGTAGTTAGTTAGTTAGTTAGTAGTAGTTAGTTAGTTAGGTAGTTAGTTAGTAGTTAGTTAGTAGTTAGTTTAGTTAGTTAGTTAGTTAGGTAGTTAGTTAGTTAGTAGTTAGTTAGTTAGTTAGTTAGTTAGTTAGTTAGTAGTTAGTTAGTTAGTTAGTTAGTTAGTAGTTGTTAGTTAGTTAGTTAGTTAGTAGTAGTTAGTTAGTTAGGTAGTTAGTTAGTTAGTAGTTAGTTAGTTAGTTAGTTAGTAGTTAGTTAGTTAGTTAGTAGTTAGTTAGTTAGTTAGTTAGTAGTTAGTTAGTTAGTTAGTTAGTTAGTTAGTTAGTAGTTAGTTAGTTAGTAGTTAGTAGTAGTTAGTTAGTTAGTTAGTTAGTTAGTTAGTTAGTAGTTAGTTAGTTAGTTAGTTAGTTAGTTAGTTAGTTAGTAGTTTTTTAGTTAGTTAGTTAGTTAGTAGTTAGTAGTTAGTTAGTTAGTTAGTTAGTTAGTTAGTTAGTTAGTAGTAGTTAGTTAGTTAGTTAGTTAGTTAGTTAGTTAGTAGTAGTTAGTTAGTTAGTTAGTTAGTTAGTTAGTTAGTTAGTTAGTTAGTTAGTTAGTTAGTTAGTTAGTTAGTTAGTTAGTTAGTTAGTTAGTTAGTTAGTTAGTTAGTTAGTTAGTAGTTAGTTAGTTAGTTAGTTAGTAGTTAGTAGTTAGTTAGTTAGTTAGTTAGTTAGTAGTTAGTTAGTTAGTTAGTTAGTTAGTTAGTAGTTATGTTAGTTAGTTAGTTAGTTGTAGTTAGTTAGTTAGTTAGTTAGTTAGTTAGTTAGTTAGTTAGTAGTAGTAGTTCGTTATGTTAGTCTTAGTTAGTTAGTTATTTAGTTAGTTTAACAGATGTCAGCCCATTGCTTTTGTGATCCACTTTATCAACAATTATTCCATAATACACTTCTAAGAACCAAATTTTGTTTCAAATTAAGCTTTGTTTTAAGCTGAATTCTCGGTCCTTTGCAAGAGCCCCTCTATTAAAAAAACCTCATACTCAAACAGCTTGTTTTTTGCTTGTAATTTTACTCAAACTCAGAAAAAAGGGTTACACACAGGCTCTATTTTTTCCTTTTTGTCTCTGACAAAGATGTAGTACTTTCTTTTGGGTAAAACTGATGCGCCATCATTCTAACTACATGCATAGTTTCATTGTCTTCTCAGCCAACTACAACATCTTGCCACACTATTTTAAACATGCTTTCAGTTTTTCTCGATGTTAGTTTTAAGGTTACATACATATACTTTTCCTCGCATATTTACATATGTGCAGAAGCAAAAAAAAAATTAAAATAATAATAACAACTCTAACCACAAGAGGAGTAAAAAGGAAAACTTTCGACTACTTTTAGTAGATACATTATTTTAATAAAGGATTTGTTATATTTCATGATGCCTTTAATATGTAGATTTATTATATCTAATGTTGCCATAAGTGCATATGTAAATATTTTCATAAGTATTAATTAAGTAATGAAATTATTTATATCTCTCTCGTAGACAATATAAACTAACACACACATTGTTGTGTAAAAGGAGAGCGAGAAAAAGGACAGATGGTAAATAGATATATGAGCATTATGTTTTAGTTATTACTGCCGAAATACTGTTTAATTAATGTAAAAGATTTAATGCATGTTCAAGTGGAAAAATTACATTATTTAAGTACTTCATAAAAATGTATGTTTTTAATCAAATTTTAGGAAACATGTAGTAGGACTTTTCTAAATTATAGATATTTACCTATACATAGAAATTTTAAAGCTTTATTTTTGATAACACATTGGTATAATTTTTGAGAAATATTACTTAAAGGTAGGCGAATTTATCATATAAACTTATTATATGTAATGATACAATTTCCACTGGAACGTATGATTGATTAATAATGTATTACACGAATTAAATATTCATCATACGCTCTACTATGGCTGGAGAGTAATACACTTTTCAATACAACCAAACCTTTTTATATTCATCAATTTCCCTTTTAACTTTAAAATTTTCTAGACTCATTAAAAAATTCCATATCATCATTTAATCAATTTTAAACAAATTCAAGACGAAAAGTATTATATGCCTACACTACATACATATTTCTTTCATTTAAATTCTTCTTAAATTTAATACTAAATTAATTACAAAATCAATATTCGCATACACTCTGAGTTACAACTACAGACCGAAAACATTTCATTGAAGTTAACAGAGAAAATTTCATTAAAATTAACAGAATAAACAAACAAAAGTAAAACAATATTTTTTTCTCGTTTTTGTATAGTATTGTTATCAATGTGAAGAATACCAGAGTACAAAAGAAATTTTAGATAATATCAAACAATTATTTACACTAAATGAAGCCAATCGAAGAAGAATTGAAAAAAGAGAAAATTTCAAAACTCTTGCTAGAAATGTTTGTTAAAATGGAAAACGAAATACACAGACAACAACAAGAAAAAGGATATTGACGCAGTATAAGTTTAACTACTGAACAGTGAAGGAGGTAGTTATTGAATTGAGATTAAGCATCTCATCTAAACATCTGACTATAAGTAGAATAGACTATATACTGCATTATTGACTAAACAATAGACTATAGACTAGACTATAGACTAGACTACAGACTAGTCTATAGACTAGACTATAGACTAGATATAAACTAGACTAAGGACTAGACTATAGACTAGACTATAGACTAGACTATAGACTAGACTATAGACTAGACTATAGACTAGACTATAGACTAGACTATAGACTAGACTATAGACTAGAGTATAGACTAGACTATAGACTAGACTATAGGACTAGAGTATAGACTAGACTATAGACTAGACTATAGACTAGACTATAGACTAGACTATAGACTAGACTATAGACTAGACTATAGACTAGACTATAGACTAGACTATAGACTAGACTATAGACTAGACTATAGACTAGACTATAGACTAGACTATAGACTAGACTATAGACTAGACTATAGACTAGACTATAGACTAGACTATAGACTAGACTATAGACTAGACTATAGACTAGACTATAGACTAGACTATAGACTAGACTATAGACTAGACTTTAGACTAGAACTATAGACTAGACTATAGACTAGACTATAGACTAGACTATAGACTGACTATAGACTAGACTATAGACTAGACTATAGACTAGACTATATACTAGACTATAGACTAGACTATAGACTAGACTATAGACTGGACTATAGACTAGACAATAGACTAGACTATAGATAGACTATAGACTAGACTATAGACTAGACTATAGACTAGACTATAGACTAGACTATAGACTAGACTATAGACTAGACTATAGACTAGACTATAGATTAGACTATAGACTAGACTATAGATAGACTATAGACTAGACTATAGACTAGACTATAGACTAGACTATAGACTAGACTATAGACTAGACTATAGACTAGACTATAGACTAGACTATAGACTAGACTATAGACTAGACTATAGACTAGACTATAGACTAGACTATAGACTAGACTATAGACTAACTAAGACTAGACTATAGATTAGACTATAGACTAGACTATAGACTAGGACTATAGACTAGACTATAGACTAGACTATAGACTAGACTATAGACTAGACTATAGACTAGACTATAGACTAGACTATAGACTAGACTATAGACTAGACTATAGACTAGACTATAGACTAGACTATAGACTAGACTATAGACTAGACTATAGACTAGACTATAGACTAGACTATAGACTGACTATAGACTAGACTATAGACTTGACTATAGACTAGACTATAGACTAGACTATAGACTACTATAGACTGACTATAGACTAGACTATAGACTAGACTATAGACTAGACTAGACTATAGACTAGACTATAGACTAGACTATAGACTAGACTATAGACTATAGACTAGACTATAGACTAGACTATAGACTAGACTATAGACTAGACTAGACTATAGACTAGACTAAGACTAGACTATAGACTATAGACTAGACTATAGACTAGACTATAGCTAGACTATGACTGACTATAGACTAGACTATAGACTAGACTATAGTCTAGACTATAGACTAGACTATAGACTAGACTATAGACTAGACTATAGACTAGACTATAGACTAGACTATAGACTAGACTATAGACTAGACTATAGACTAGACTATAGACTAGACTATAGACTAGACTATAGACTAGAGATAGACGACTATAGACTAGACTATAGACTAGACTATAGACTAGACTATAGACTAGACTATAGACTAGACTATAGACTAGACTATAGACTAGACTATAGACTAGACTATAGACTAGACTATAGACTAGACTATAGACTAGACTATAGACTAGACTATAGACTAGACTATAGACTAGACTATAGACTAGACTATAGACTAACTATAGACTAGATATAGACTAGACTATAGACTAGACTATAGACTAGACTAGACTAGACTATAGACTAGATATAGACTAGACTATAGACTAGACTATAGACTAGACTATAGACTAGACTATAGACTAGACTATAGACTAGACTATAGACTAGACTATAGACTAGACTATAGACTAGACTATAGACTAGACTATAGACTAGACTATAGACTAGACTATAGACTAGACTATAGACTAGACTATAGACTAGACTATAGACTAGACTATAGACTAGACTATAGACTAGACTATAGACTAGACTATAGACTAGACTATAGACTAGACTATAGACTAGACTATAGACTAGACTATAGACTAGACTATAGACTAGATTATAGACTAGACTATAGACTAGACTATAGACTAGACTATAGACTAGACTATAGACTAGACTATAGACTAGACTATAGACTAGACTATAGACTAGACTATAGACTAGACTATAGACTAGACTATAGACTAGACTATAGACTAGATTATAGACTAGACTATAGACTAGACTATAGACTAGACTATAGACTAGACTATAGACTAGACTATAGACTAGACTATAGACTAGACTATAGACTACACTATAGACTAGACTATAGACTAGACTATAGACTACACTATAGACTAGACTATAGACTAGACTATAGACTAGACTATAGACTAGACTATAGACTAGACTATAGACTAGACTATAGACTAGACTATAGACTAGACTATAGACTAGACTATAGACTAGATTATAGACTAGACTATAGACTAGACTATAGACTAGACTATAGACTAGACTATAGACTAGACTATAGACTAGACTATAGACTACACTATAGACTAGACTATAGACTAGACTATAGACTACACTATAGACTAGACTATAGACTAGACTATAGACTAGACTATAGACTAGACTATAGACTAGACTATAGACTAGACTATAGACTAGACTATAGACTAGACTATAGACTAGACTATAGACTAGACTATAGACTAGACTATAGACTAGACTATAGACTAGACTATAGACTAGACTATAGACTAGACTATAGTCTAGACTATAGACTAGACTATAGACTAGACTATAGACTAGACTATAGACTAGACTATAGACTAGACTATAGACTAGACTATAGACTAGACTATAGACTAGACTATAGACTAGACTATAGACTAGACTATAGACTAGACTATAGACTGACTATGACTAGATATAGACTAGACTATAGACTAGACTATAGACTAGACTATAGACTAGACTATAGACTAGACTATAGACTAGACTATAGACTAGACTATAGACTAGACTATAGACTAGACTATAGACTAGACTATAGACTAGACTATAGACTAGACTATAGACTAGACTATAGACTAGACTATAGACTAGACTATAGACTAGACTATAGACTAGACTATAGACTAGACTATAGACTAGACTATAGACTAGACTATAGACTAGACTATAGACTAGACTATAGACTAGACTATAGACTAGACTATAGACTAGACTATAGACTAGACTATAGACTAGACTATAGACTAGACTATAGACTAGACTATAGACTAGACTATAGACTAGACTATAGACTAGACTATAGACTAAACTATAGACTAGACTATAGACTAGACTATAGACTAGACTATAGACTAGACTATAGACTAGACTATAGACTAGACTATAGACTAGACTATGGACTAGACTATAGATTATACTATAGAATACACTTTAGACTACACTATTGACTGGTCTATATGCTGGTCTAAAATATTTCGGTTTCAACACTTTACTTTATCTTATAGAAAAACGAAAAAAATATAAGTAAATTGAGTTGAAATATCGCAGATAACGAAAGAAAATATAAAAAAACCAAAGAAAAAGTAATTTTTTATTAAAAATAAAAAATCAACAAAGAATACAATATAAATAATTGAAATAGTAAGTAAAACAACAAAACGGAAGTGTTACCCAAACAAATAACAAACAAATAAATAAAAACAGCTAAAAACTTTTGTTAATAATTTGCACAACAAAACAACAACCAGCAGCCGTGAAAGAGAGAGAAGAACACCGATACAGGATACAATAAAAAAAAACAATTTTCAATACGCGTTTCCAATTGCCATATATTTACAGAGTTTTATTGTTATTGCAATTGTATACGAAAAACTAAAAGCAAAGTACCCCAAATAGCAAAAAAAAATAATAAATAAAAGATTCTGCCAAAAAGAAGAAAGAAAAAGTACAGCAACTTAAAGTCAAGCAAAAGAATAAACAAACCGGAAACCGCAGCCATATTACATTGATTACAACTGACATAAATACAAAATGGAGACAAACTAAACAACAATACACTACCTACATACATATATTTAGTGTAACTAATACGTTGCAATGACTGAACTACAACAATGGTAATAATGTGGCACGTTTTTTTATTTTAGTTGTACTCCGTTGCTGTTTGTTGTAGCACTGTTTTATTAGTTTTAAGCCTTTTCATACTATGACAACAACGATGGCAGTTGTAGTTATAGCAAAACAAGTACTTTTACAAGTTCAAATAATAAAATGGTTGCAAGTAGTAAAAAATCTATATTAGTGGCAACAATAACGGTACGCTTGGTAGCACAGCATTAGCTAGATCTAAAAGTTGCTTTCAATAAACTAAAATAGAAAAGTTTTCAGAAGAAAAATCAGGGAACAGTGTGAGAATAACTGGTGAAGTATTGGAGAAAAATGGCTCTATTGTTTTTTGATTATTGTTAGTCTATAATATGATATAAACTGAAAGAAAAAGCGTTATCTTCTAGATATACATACATTGATTAGCTGGAAAATAGGATTATACAGAAACACCAAAAGTGCACAATAAAATACCGGAAACAGAAATTACCGAAAGTTTGAGACATTCGTCACAGATAGAAGATCGTCGTCAAGCTAAACATTAGAGCAAAAAAATATTGGACTATGAGCTTTACCTATTACTCGTTTTTCCAAGTAAAGTCCAGACTTATATAAAGAACTCGAAAAACTTTGTTAAGGTCATTACTAAGATGACTTAATGGAAGAGCTGAAAAAGCTACATCATCACTAAACCTACCACAGATGAAGTTCAGCTGTACTTAAACCCACTTTAAGCTAAAAATTATCTTTAAGCAACCTAAAAATGTCCTTCATAGTTTCTCATTTACTTAAGAGCACCTTTAGAAATTGAGTCTAATGTGCTTTGAATAACAGACACGTTTACACCGGCCAACCCTCTCTTCTCCATCAACTTATGCGTAAAAATTTACTTAACAAAATAGAAAGCGTGTATAAGTGTTTTGTGTAATGAATTTCTAAGGTTTTAAATAGTTTTGAGAGAGATTTGCCAGTAGTTTTGTAAGAACTCAATGTATCCCTGAACTACAAATGAACTAGAAGTAAAGTAGAACTGAACTAGAAATGAACTATAACTGAACTAGAACTGAAGTAGAACTGAAGTAGAACTGAACTAGAACTGAACTAGAACTGAACTAGAACTGAACTAGAACTGAACTAAAACTGAACTAGAACTGAACTAGAACTGAACTAGAACTGAACTAGAACTGAACTAGAACTGAACTAGAACTGAACTAGAACTGAACTAGAACTGAACTAGAACTGAACTAGAACTGAACTAGAACTGAACTAGAACTGAACTAGAACTGAACTAGAACTGAACTAGAACTGAACTAGAACTGAACTAGAACTGAACTAGAACTGAACTAGAACTGAACTAGAACTGAACTAGAACTGAACTAGAACTGAACTAGAACTGAACTAGAACTGAACTAGAACTGAACTAGAACTGAACTAGAACTGAACTAGAACTGAACTAGAACTGAACTAGAACTGAACTAGAACTGAACTAGAACTAAACTAGAACTGAACTAGAACTGAACTAGAACTGAACTAGAACTGAACTAGAACTGAACTAGAATTGAACTAGAACTGAACTAGAACTGAACTAGAACTGAACTAGAACTGAACTAGAACTGAACTAGACTGAACTAGAACTGAACTAGAACTGAACTAGAACTGAACTAGAACTGAACTAGAACTGAACTAGAATTGAACTAGAACTGAACTAGAACTGAACTAGAACTGAACTAGAACTGAACTAGAACTGAACTAGAACTGAACTAGAACTGAACTAGAACTGAACTAGAACTGAACTAGAACTGAACTAGAACTGAACTAGAACTGAACTAGAACTGAACTAGAACTGAACTAGAACTGAACTAGAACTGAACTGAACTAGAACTGAACTAGAACTGAACTAGAACTGAACTAGAACTGAACTAGAACTGAACTAGAACTGAACTAGAACTGAACTAGAACTGAACTAGAACTGAACTAGAACTGAACTAGAACTGAACTAGAACTGAACTAGAACTGAACTAGAACTGAACTAGAACTGAACTAGAACTGAACTAGAACTGAACTAGAACTGAACTAGAACTGAACTAGAACTGAACTAGAACTGAACTAGAACTGAACTAGAACTGAACTAGAACTGAACTAGAAACTAGAACTGAACTAGAACTGAACTAGAACTGAACTAGAACTGAACTAGAACTGAACTAGAACTGAACTAGAACTGAACTAGAACTGAACTAGAACTGAACTAGAACTGAACTAGAACTGAACTAGAACTGAACTAGAACTGAACTAGAACTGAACTAGAACTGAACTAGAACTGAACTAGAACTGAACTAGAACTGAACTAGAACTGAACTAGAACTGAACTAGAACTGAACTAGAACTGAACTAGAACTGAACTAGAACTGAACTAGAACTGAACTAGAACTGAACTAGAACTGAACTAGAACTGAACTAGAACTGAACTAGAACTGAACTAGAACTGAACTAGAACTGAACTAGAACTGAACTAGAACTGAACTAGAACTGAACTAGAACTGAACTAGAACTGAACTAGAACTGAACTAGAACTGAACTAGAACTGAACTAGAACTGAACTAGAACTGAACTAGAACTGAACTAGAACTGAACTAGAACTGAACTAGAACTGAACTAGAACTGAACTAGAACTGAACTAGAACTGAACTAGAACTGAACTAGAACTGAACTAGAACTGAACTAGAACTGAACTAGAACTGAACTAGAACTGAACTAGAACTGAACTAGAACTGAACTAGAACTGAACTAGAACTGAACTAGAACTGAACTAGAACTGAACTAGAACTGAACTAGAACTGAACTAGAACTGAACTAGAACTGAACTAGAACTGAACTAGATTTGAACTAGAACTGAACTAGAACTGAACTAGAACTGAACTAGAACTGAACTAGATTTGAACTAGAACTGAACTAGAACTGAACTAGAACTGAACTAGAACTGAACTAGAACTGATCTAGAACTGAACTAGAACTGGACTAGAACTGAACTAGAACTGAACTAGAACTGAACTAGAACTGGACTAGAACTGAACTAGAACTGAACTAGAACTGAACTAGAACTGAACTAGAACTGAACTAGAACTGAACTAGAACTGAACTAGAACTGAACTAGAACTGAACTAGAACTGAACTAGAACTGAACTAGAACTGAACTAGAACTGAACTAGAACTGAACTAGAACTGAACTAGAACTGAACTAGAACTGAACTAGAACTGAACTAGAACTGAACTAGAACTGAACTAGAACTGAACTAGAACTGAACTAGAACTGAACTAGAACTGAACTAGAACTGAACTAGAACTGAACTAGAACTGAACTAGAACTGACTAGAACTGAACTAGAACTGAACTAGAACTGAACTAGAACTGAACTAGAACTGAACTAGAACTGAACTAGAACTGAACTAGAACTGAACTAGAACTGAACTAGAACTGAACTAGAACTGAACTAGAACTGAACTAGAACTGAACTAGAACTGAACTAGAACTGAACTAGAACTGAACTAGAACTGAACTAGAACTGAACTAGAACTGAACTAGAACTGAACTAGAACTGAACTAGAACTGAACTAGAACTGAACTAAACTGAACTAGAACTGACCTAGAACTGAAATAGAACTGAACTATAACTAAATTAGAACTGAACTAAAATTTATTAGATTGACTTCCTCCTAGTAGAAGTTTTTTTGCCAAATCTGCCGGGTTTTCCTTTACAGTTGTTTGAGTATGTGCGTTTTTTCTTACTTTGGTCTCCAGTTAGCATACCTTAAGGGGTTTTTTACCAAACGTAACTTTGTCTTTTGTAATGTATTTGTTTAGTTTTTCTTCCTTTTGTTTTTGTTATTTCTTACATTTTGTTGTCTGCGTGTTCAAGTATGTCGCTGACAATTGAAATATAAAAGAAAAATTCAAAGAAAATCATTTGTAAACTTTTATCTGTTAAATGTTCAAAACTTTTTGTTGTGTTTATGTTATTCTTTGCCAAAGAAACCTATTTTTGGAGAGAATGGGTGGGGGGAGCAAAACTTTTTAAGAACTTATGACATCTTATAGTACTGTTATATTGTAAATGGCGTGTGTATTTTAAGAAGTTATTAAAAATTCATGAAGTTATTGGTATTCGAACTCTTTAATGTATTTAAAATGTCATTAGAAGCCAAGGAATATAGTAGGTAAGAACATGCTTAAGTTTTCTAATGACTCGTTATAATAGTTAATTATTAATTAATAATATTAGAAAATTTAACTTACTATAGAGTCTTAAGATGTTATGGGATGTAATTAAGAAAAGTTGTAACAGACATTTACCTGTAAGTAGAAAATTGTATATAAATTATTTAATAATGAAATAAAACTTTTTCAAATAGAAAATCAATAATACAGAGAAATTATGTTTACAGAATATATATTTAAGCTAAGGGATTTAAAAAAGAAACAGTATTTTAACAGAATTTACTTTTTTAAATATTTTTTTTGCAAGATTAAAATTTAGATTTAAAAAACTGTATAATTTTTAACCCTTTCTGGCTCGTACCATAAATTTGCATTTATATATTTATATTTATAAACTTTTAATTGAATTTTAAAGCGCAATCAAAAAACCATAGTATACATTTAGGGTGGAAAGTAATCAAAAAATCATAATATTCTTTCCGAAGAATGGCTGACTGTTATAGAAAAAAAGTGTATAAATCATTCAAGCATATGTTATACAAGTTAATAAATCAAATTAACTTGAACTACAAACGAGAAATTTAAAAAAAAAACGAAAATACAATTTTAATGGAAACAAAATAAAAATATTGCAAAAATATAAAAACTATGAAATTATATTTTTAAAAAACCCTGAAAACCACTATAAAAACCTCATAAAATTTATTAAATTTTTGTTGTGTTTTCTCTTGTCTTGGATTGTTTCATTTTGGAAAATTTTCCAAAAAGTACCATCATGTATTGCATGAGTTTGGGCAAAAAAAAATTATAAACATGTTTCCACCACAAACTGACAGCCATCAATCAATCTTATTTGCTAGCAGTAGATGAATTTGAAAATGAGTAGTTAGTTTTCTGGGGAGGTTTTTCTACTAAACTGAAAAAAACAACAAGTTGAAAACCTAAAATAAAAACACATGAAACAACATAACACATCTAACCAGGCCTTAAATAAGTTTCCATAAATTTTACATTTGCAGAACTAAACAGTGGGAGGAATAGCAAATGTACGGAGGATTTTGTTAGCAAAGGAAATCACTCTAAATAATTGGTAGTTATAAGGGTTAGTAATTTATATAGAAATGGTGTCAGTTATGAAGCAATTTAATCACTCATTTTAAAGAAGCTTCAGATGCTTCCGCTAACATAAGTAAGAAAATTAATTAAATGAATCAAAAAGTACTTAATAATTTAGTATTTTATTCCAAAAAAATATCCAGCTCAGCTAACTAACTACTAACTAACTACTAACTACTACTAACTACTACTAACTAACTACTACTAACTAACTAACTAACTAACTACTACTAACTAACTAACATACTAACTAACTAACTACTACTAACTAACTACTAACACTACTAACTAACTACTAACTAACTAACTACTACTAACTAACTAACTAACTAACTACTACTAACTAACTACTACTAACTAACTAACTAACTAACTAACTAACTAACTAACTAACTAACTAACTAACTAACTAACTAACTAACTAACTAACTACTAACTACTAACTAACTAACTAAACTAACTAACTACTACTAACTAACTAACTAACTAACTAACTAACTAACTAACTACTAACTAACTAACTAACTAACTAACTAACTAACTAACTAACTATAACTAACTAACTAACTAACTAACTACTAACTACTAACTAACTAACTAACTAACTAACTAATAACTAACTAACTACTAACTACTAACTAACTAACTAACTAACTACTAACTAACTACTAACTAACTAACTAACTACTAACTACTACTACTAACTAACTAACTAACTAACTAACTAACTAACTACTAACTAACTACTAACTAACTACTACTAACTAACTACTAACTAACTACTAACTAACTAACTACTAACTAACTAACTAACTAACTAACTAACTAACTACTAACTACTAACTAACTAACTACTAACTAACTAACTACTACTACTAACTAACTAACTAACTAACTAACTAACTACTAACTAACTAACTCACTAACTAACTAACTAACTAACTACTAACTAACTAACTAACTAACTAACTAACTAACTAACTAACTAACTAACTACTAACTAACGAAACTAACTAACTAACTAACTAACTACTAACTAACTAACTAACTAACTAACTAACTAACTAACTAACTAACACTAACTAACTAACTACTAACTAACTAACTAACTAACTAACTAACTAACTAACTAACTAACTAACTAACTAACTAACTAACTAACTAACTAACTAACTAACTACTAACTAACTAACTAACTAACTAACTAACTAACTAACTAACTAACTAACTAACTAACTAACTAACTAACTAACTACTAACTAACTAACTAACTAACTAACTAACTAACTAACTAACTAACTAACTAACTACTAACTAAACTAACTAACTAACTAACTACTAACTAACTAACTAACTAACTAACTAACTAACTAACTAACTAACTAACTAACTAACTAACTAACTAACTAACTAACTAACTAACTAACTAACTAACTAACTAACTAACTACTAACTAACTAACTACTACTAACTAACTAACACTAACTAACTACTAACTACTCTAACTAACTAACTAACTAACTAACTAACTAACTAACTAACTACTAACTAACTAACTACTAACTACTAACTAACTAACTACTAACTACTACTAACTAACTAACTAACTACTAACTCTAACTAACTAAACTCTACTAACATACTAACTAACTAACTAACTAACTAACTAACTAACTACCTAACTAACTACTAACTAACTAACTAACTAACTAACTAACTACCTAACTAACTAACTAACTACTAACTACTACTACTAACTAACTAACTAACTAACTAACTAACTACTAACTAACCTAACTAACTAACTAACTAACTAATAACTAACTACCTAACTAAACTAACTAAAACTAACACTAACTAACTAACTAACTAACTAACTAAACTAACTAACTAACTAACTAACTAACTAACTAACTAAACTAACTAACTAACTACTAACTAACTAACTAACTAACTAACTAACTAACTAACTAACTGACTAACTAACTAACTGGGATCTCTCATATATTCACAATAAGAATTACAACCAACCCATCAAAAAGGGGCGTTATTACCATGCCCCCGCCTACACAATATGTTAATGCTGATTGGCATTTAATAGATTACAATGGAAAGCAATTACCTAAAAAATAGACTAACTGAATCAAGTATTATAAGATCAAAATGCGTGAAAAATAGTTTGCAAAATATTTGTAAATATTAGCAAAATACTAGCAAATATTTCGCCTACTTTTCGCTATTATTTCTACAGCCCTAGGATTAATTCCACTTTAAATAAATTTTAAAATCTCCAATTTCTTTAAAAATATTTTGTCTCCCTTAATTATTATCACCGTGTTGTTGTGCTTACAGGCTCAAAAGGAAACTTAGTTTTCAAATAAAAATTTAAGCATATGATATCAATCGATTTTCTCCTCATTTTTTTATACCCTCCACCACCATCAGTGGTGATAGAGGGTATATATAAGTTTGTCGTTCCGTGTGTAACACCAAGAAATATTCATCTAAGACCCAACAAAGTATATATATTCTGGGTCCTTATCAAATTCTGAGTTGATTTAGCTATGTCCGTCTGTCCGTCTGTCCGTCTGTCCGTCTGTCTGTCTGTCTGTCTGTCTGTCTGTCTGTGTAAAACACGCTCACGTTAAAACTAAGCAAAGGAAATCAACCAAATTCACCAAAAATATTTATTATTATCCTAAGCAGTTTGGTATTGAAAATCAGCAAAATCGGTTCACAACGTAAAAAGTTATGAGTAAAAATTTCAGACTACCTCGAAAAAAATGACGTTTTTTTCCTAATTCTTTAGAAGTTTTCTCAGAAACTACCAAAGATATTGCGATGAATTTTGTCATACATTATTTTTTCAGGGTAGTGATCAATTATATTAAAAATCTTTACAATCGATCCAATATTTCCCATAGCCCCCCATACAAAGTTATATATTCCCGGAAATTAGTTTATTGTTAATAACTCCCTCAAATATATCGGTATCAACACGAAATTTTGTACATGTAAATATAATATGAACAGAAATTATACTGTCAACGCAGATCTCAGTCGGTCCACAATTGGCCATAGCTCCCATATAAGGTCCACTTCCGAAAATCACCTAAACGCACATATTTCATTGATGAATAAAGATATTGTGATAAAATTCGAGTTGGATATGTTTTGTGTACATACAAATCATTCTACCAAATTTTCTACGGATCGGTCCATTATTGGTCATAGCTCCCATATAAGGCCCACTTCCGAAAATCATTTAAAAGCTCATATTTCATTGTCAACTAAAGCTATTTTGATGAAATTCGACACAAATATGTTTAGTCGAAATATAAATCACTCTACGAAATTTTTTCCGGATAGGTCCATAATTGGTCATAGCTCCCATATATGGTCCACTTCCGAAAATCACTTAAACGCATATATTTCATTGAATTAAAAAGCTATCGGGATAAAATTCGACACAAATCTGTTTTGTATACATACAAATCATTCTACAAAATTTTATACGGATCGGTCCATAATTGGTCATAGATCCCATATAAGGCCCACTTCCGAAAATCACTTTAAAGTACATATTTCAATGCCAAGTAAAGCTATATTGATAAAATTCGACACAAATATGTTTTACCTAAACATGAATCATTCTACGAATTTTTTTCCGGATAGGTCCATAATTGGTCATAGCTCCCATATAAGGTCCACTTCCGAAAATCACTTAAACGCATATATTTCATTGAATTCTAAAGCTATCGGGATAAAATTCGACAGAAATATGTTTTGTGTGCATTCAAATCATTTCCCTATTTTTTTACGGATCGGTCCCTTATTGGTCATAGCTCCCATATAAGGCCCTCTTCCGAAAATCACTTAAAAGCACATATTTCAATGTCAAGTAAAGCTATCTTGACAAAATTCGACACAAATATGTTTTGCCTAAACATGAATAACTCTACGAAATTTTTTCCGGATAGGCCTATAATTGGTCATAGCTCCCATATAAGGTCCACTTCCGAAAATTACTTAAACGCATATATTTCATTGAATTCTAAAGCTATTGGGATAATATTCGACTTGAATATGTTTTGTGTACGTACAAATTATTTTATAAATTTTTTACGGGTCGGTCCATTATTGCTCATAACTTACGAAAATCACTTAAAAGCACATATTTCATTATCAAATAAAGCTATCTTGACAAAATTCGACACAAACATGTTTTGTCCAAATATGAATTACTCTGCGAAATGTTTCCCCGAATAGGCCCATAATTGGCCATAGTTCCCTTATAAGGTCCACTTCCGAAAATCACTTATACGCATATATTTCATTGAATTCTAAAGCTATAGGGGTAAAATTCGACTTGAATAAGTTTTGTGTACATATGAATCATTCTACCACTTTTTTCTCGGATCGGTCCATTATTGGTCATAGCTTCCATATAAGGTCCACTTCTGAGAGTCACTTAAACACACATATTTCATTGTCAAATAAAGTTAATTTGAGAAAATTCGACACAAATATGTTTTGTCTTTACATAAATCACTCTACGAAATTTTTTGCGGATAGGCATATAAAACATTGTACCAAATTTTTTCTGGATCGGTCCATATTTAGTAATAGGTCCACTTCAAAAAATCCCTTAAACGCACATATTTAATTATCAATAAAGATATCTTGATAAAATATGATTTGTGCACATATGAATCACTCTGCGAAATTTTTCCAGATAGGCCCTTAATTGCTCATAGCTCCTATATAAAGTCCACTTCCTAAAGTCACCTAAACTCACATATTTCATTGATTAATAAAGCTATTGAAGTAGAATTAGATTTGATCTTTTTCTGCATAAAAATCATTATACTAAATTGTTTCTTGATCAGTCCATAATTGGTCACAACTCCCATATTCTGTATATAGCTACATCATTCTATTAAAATGTTTTCGAACTGGCGTATTAATATACATTTTTTTTGGACCTAATCAAATTAGTTCGACAAAAATTTTGGCAAGTTATCTAAAAATTAGATAGTTAGATGGGTTTCAATAAAAGTAGCTGGTGGAGGGTATTTAAGATTCGGCATAGCCGAATATAGCACTCTAACTTGTTTTTCGTCTTTTTTGCAAACATTGTTCGTATTGTGTTAAATCATGCTTGGCTGTCCTTAACTGGTGTTATTTTCAGCTCTCTCTCTCTCTGCCTAGCCCCCATCATTGACATATTTCTTGTGCTTTACATTTTTGGCCTTTGGCTAAAAACAAAACAAAATAGAATGTTAGGACCTCTTTTTGTTGTTTAATACTTTGCATTTGTTTAATATTATCCTACTCTTTACCACTCTCTGACTCCCTCTCTATCGCTTTCTTTACAGAGACTGAGTTGTATCACAGTAACTCACTGGACACTTCAGACTTTAAACATTGTGTGTAGGAATTTCGTTTTCATTCAAGTGTTTATACAAGACGAATATTTTATTTTGAGCAAATTTTTTTGTAGAGAAAATAATGGGGGGCAAATGTATCCTTAATATGCGTATGGTCCTAAGTAAGTATTTGGTACAAGGTTTGGTTTTATATACAAAATTTGTTCCTTTGAGACGAAGAGTTTATGCGTGTGTGTGAGTGTATTTTGCCTGCTAGTCCTTGTTAAGTGTATTTCAATATTTGCTTGCTTAGATTTTATTTGCTTGACTTCATTTAGCCCAGTGTAGATATTTCCTTGCTTAAATGCCTTCTTTGGCTGCAGTCGTTGTTGTTGTTAGTATTGGTTTGACTTGTATGTCTTGGCTATACAGCTCCAGCACGTTTGGCCAGATTTGTCAGAGACAAGCAAAAACGTAACATATTTTTTCGTAGTCAGGCGACAAATTGTTGTGATTTTTTCTTTGTCTCCTCCACCAATCCATTTTACGTCCCTTAACTGCTCCTCATGGCCCACAAATGTTGTTGGTGTGTTAAATTGGTTTTTTGAAGTGGAAGGATTTTTAAGAGATTGTTGGATTTGCTTAAAATTAAATTGATTGATTTATTTTTATTTATTTTATTTTGCTTGTTACTTCCTCAAATGTAAATAGATCAGAAAATAAATTTAAAGAAGAAGTTATAAAACGTAAAAGTACTGGTTGTGGTTATAAATTAACTAAATTTAATTTGTTTCGTAACTCAAAGAATTTATTAGATTTATTGAAATGATAGCCCTAAGGTAGGCAACAGAATTTTTAAGTATGCTTAAATAAATGATTGACATGGGTAGCCTAATATATAGGCTAAAGCTGTTATTGTATTTTATTCTTAGAAGATGTTAACTACTTATTGATATGACAGTTTTTTTTGGGGAGAAAAATTGTAAACAGATTAATGTAAATCAATAACAAGTATAGTAAAGAGGGTTTTTATGTCAATGAAAATTTAATTAAAATATGATAGCTGTTACTTCAAGAATAGTTAAATAATATTAAAGGCTTTTAGAATAAGATTTTGTGGATGCTGATATGCAGTATAAGAAAATGCGTAGAATGCTTTACACTTAAAAAAGCTCTACTTTATTCCATTATAATTTTAGTTAAATATAGACTCATAGGATAAAGTGGCCCTACTTTCTACTGTCTTCGATGAAAACTTCTATCTTCGATGTATGCCTTCGAAAGAAGTTACTTTTCTGGCCGAAAAGGGGCTTGTCTTTGCTAACACATAAGTAATCTTGAAGGTGCATATGTAGCTGTAATTTATGAACACCTAGTTATTGAACAATATAGTGTGAGCAGCAAAGTTTTGTTTTGGCTTTGAAACATTTCTTTTACTTCTTTAATTCGAAACACACCGTTTGCTCACCAAAGCTTGTAGTACATTAATTCTATTGATTTCAACGTGTGACGAAATGCTTGTGCAGTTCAAAACACTGAAGACAAATATCGTTCAAGTTAGTGAAAATAAAACTAAGTATTACTCTATAAATGTTGCTGTCAAACTCAAGAAGAGCTAGCTAAATCATGCAGTATGTTCAAGACATTTGTATTCATTCAAAAGTCGAGATATTAGGTTCCAAAATATTGAAGGAAGGACACATTGGAAGAAGATTAGTTAGTTAGGTAGTTAGTTAGTTAGTTAGTTAGTTAGTTAGTTAGTTAGTTAGTTAGTTAGTTAGTTAGTTAGTTAGTTAGTTAGTTAGTTAGTTAGTTAGTTAGTTAGTAGTTAGTTAGTTAGTAGTTAGTTAGTTAGTTAGTTAGTTAGTTAGTTAGTTAGTTAGTTAGTTAGTTAGTAGTTAGTTAGTTAGTAGTTAGTTAGTTAGTTAGTTAGTTAGTTAGTTAGTTAGTTAGTTAGTTAGTTAGTTAGTTAGTAGTTAGTTAGTTAGTTAGTTAGTTAGTTAGTTAGTTAGTTAGTTAGTTAGTTAGTTAGTTAGTTAGTTAGTTAGTTAGTTAGTTAGTTAGTTAGTTAGTTAGTTAGTTAGTTAGTTAGTTAGTTAGTTAGTAGTTAGTAGTTAGTTAGTTAGTTAGTTAGTTAGTTAGTTAGTTAGTTAGTTAGTTAGTTAGTTAGTTAGTTAGTTAGTTAGTTAGTTAGTTAGTTAGTTAGTTAGTTAGTTAGTTAGTTAGTTAGTTAGTTAGTTAGTAGTTAGTTAGTTAGTTAGTTAGTTAGTTAGTTAGTTAGTTAGTTAGTTAGTAGTTAGTTAGTTAGTTAGTTAGTTAGTTAGTAGTTAGTTAGTTAGTTAGTTAGTTAGTTAGTTAGTTAGTGTTAGTTAGTTAGTTAGTTAGTTAGTTAGTAGTTAGTTAGTAGTTAGTTAGTTAGTTAGTTAGTTAGTTAGTTAGTTAGTTAGTTAGTTAGTTAGTTAGTTAGTTAGTTAGTTTAGTTAGTTAGTTAGTTAGTAGTTAGTTAGTTAGTTAGTTAGTTAGTTAGTTAGTTAGTTAGTTAGTTAGTTAGTTAGTTAGTTAGTTAGTTAGTTAGTTAGTTAGTTAGTTAGTTAGTAGTTAGTTAGTTAGTTAGTTAGTTAGTTAGTTAGTTAGTTAGTTAGTTAGTTAGTTAGTTAGTTAGTTAGTTAGTTAGTTAGTTAGTTAGTTAGTTAGTTAGTTAGTTAGTTAGTTAGTTAGTTAGTTAGTTAGTTAGTTAGTTAGTAGTTAGTTAGTTAGTTAGTTAGTTAGTTAGTTAGTCTTAGTTAGTAGTAGTTAGTTAGTTAGTAGTTAGTTAGTTAGTAGTTAGTTAGTTAGTTAGTTAGTTAGTTAGGTTAGTTTAGTTAGTTAGTTAGTTAGTTAGTTAGTTAGTTAGTTAGTTAGTTAGTTAGTTAGTTAGTTAGTATTAGTTAGTTAGTTAGTTAGTTAGTTAGTTAGTTAGTAGTTAGTTAGTAGTTAGTTAGTTAGTTAGTTAGTTAGTTAGTTAGTAGTTAGTTAGTTAGGTTAGTTAGTTAGTTAGTTAGTAGTTAGTTAGTTAGTTAGTTAGTTAGTTAGTTAGTTAGTTAGTTAGTTAGTTAGTTAGTTAGTTAGTTAGTTAGTTAGTTAGTTAGTTAGGTTAGGTTAGGTTAGGTTAGGTTGATAGGAGGATGTATACTACATCAAATCCGAAGAAATACACCTAGGCCACTATCGGGCCTGTTGTGCGCTCCAATTCAAGAAAAAAAAAAAAAAAAAAAAAAAAAAAAAAAAAATTGTTCACTGAATGTATTATTTTTCCATGTTCAGAAACTCAGTTTCCTGGACGTAATTCCTAAGAATCTTCCAATCGGTGTTGGTTAAGAATGTTATTTCCGGAATAACATCACTTCCAAGATACTTGGATCTAACTTCGACGAATGCCTGACAATGGCAAAGAAAGTGCTCCAGAGTTTCACTGTCCTCTCCACATGCTCTACATTCGTCTGAATTCGCACGTCCAATTTTGTATAGATGTGCTCGTAATCCTGTGTGTCCACTGAGAATACGTACCATCATACTAACCTCAGACTTGCTCATTTTGAGAAGATTTCTCGTCTTGCTCTCATCAGGGTCACCCCATAGAATCTTTGTGGTTCTACCCACCGTTTCATTATTCCAAGAGGCCTTATGGGATTCTCTCATCCATATTTTTAATTCAGCTTTTGTTGCGTCGAATGGTTTTGCGTTTGTCAGGTTAACTACATCGAGCTCCCTTCCCTTTAAAGCTATTACATTCGCCCTTTCGTTGCCGATTACTCCCGAGTGGCCTGGTACCCATATGATGTGAACTTTACCTCTGGGAGAGTATTCAGTTAAAGCTTTCTTACAATCCAATACGGTCTTAGATTTAATTCTATCACCTGATATCGCACAAATTGCCTTCTGGCTGTCGGTAAATATATTAAGCCCTGTGGGCGCCATATTTATTCTAATCCAATTTACACATTCCGTTATTGCTCGTACTTCTGCCTGGAAGCTTGTGTTATGATTAGGTAAACGGTGGTTAGTTAGTTAGTTAGTTAGTGATTTCTATAGAAGACAGTTTTGCTATTGAATTGTGCTTTCTACCGCTGAAAGTTCTCCTATAGAGAATCGAATTCTTTCGAAATAGCTTCCGTGTAAAAATGTGAACAGTTTTCCTATAGAAAGATTTGTTCTCTCGCGGAATTACTAAACGATCACATAAGTTATTTTACCATCAAATATGCTAAAAAAATTTTGCCTACTTTTAGGTTAAGTGCAGAATACATTTATATTCCTCTTCCCTACTTAACCCTCATAAACCATAAAAGTTATCAATATTATTCCTAAAACCAACAATTGCTTAATAACCAAATCATTGTCAAAACGATTTTCTTATGAAGCTCCAATACCCCCACTTAGGGGCAAAAATTCTCAGAAACCAAGCGCCGTCCGGTCTTTGGTAAAATAAACTCCCATAGAAGGTGAGTGTTAAAAGAAGGAAAGTGCAATTCTTTTACATAATATCATATTTTCTTAAAAAAAAAACAATTATTTTTTAAATTGCAATTAAATTTACTTCTCAAAATCTGCCTTAATTATTGTCTTTCTCCACCTTGTACTTTATTGCAAACAACTTGTCATTTCTTAACGAATGCCAACACTTAACCTCTAAAGAAACCATCCAACTATGTATGTATCTATTTTACACTCATACCACTTCACCATCTTAATGAAGTTACCACAAATGTTGCACCTTACTTTTTGCCATCTATTCGTCTGCTTGTCTTAGTGTCTATCTGTCGTTTTTTATATGTCTAAATGTATGTCCAAGTGTCTGTCATATATCAATTTGTTATATGGTTACACACTACTGTAACTACTCGTAAACTCATACTACTCTGGCATAACAAGTTGTTATCGGAAAATAGTGATAATTATACAAAATGTTGGTTTTGCCATTTCTACTACAAATTTAATATGTTGAACATTTTGTTATTTGTGTATGAGTGTACATATGTATGTATGTATAAGTGTAACTTGAAGACACTAGTATACATGGGTTACACACGAAATAAGCACTCATGCTTACTTGCCAACATACTTGAGTTTATGTTGTTCATGTGTATATGTATGTATGTCACTTGTACATATGTATATACATTAAGTACACCAAAAGATTTTGACAATCTTATGACACTTGGTGGTGACTTTTAAAGCTAATTAAATGAATTTCTTACGCATACAATGCGTAGTTTTGTAGCCGAGTTTGTTGCCAAGCGTGTGTTTGTTCGTAATTCTTTGAATATTTGTTTGTTTGTTTGTTAAAATGTCTTTTGTATCTCAACTGACCACTTAATGTGTAATTAGAGTGCAATTTGTGTCTAAATCATGAAGATGTTACCTATACTACTTGTACAAAGATTAAGTATTTGAAAGTGAAAAACCTCAAATTAAGTACCAGCATAGGTGATAATTAAAGACAATTTGTGGCCAAAATTTAAAAATGTTAAGGCAAATAAGGAATTTTAAATCGTATTTAAAGCCTTAAGATCTTAACCTCTCTTTGAATGACATCTTTTCAAAATTACCCAATGTTGCCTACTTTTAGGGAAAAAAAACTTTCAAAGAGAGTCTACATCCAGAAAAGTAGAAAAAGAAAGTATAGAAAAATGTCTCCTTACAAAAATATGTTTTAGGAAAGTGCCTTGTTTGAGGACTATTTCTCTATAGAAAAGCATTTTTCAAAGAAAGTTTTCTTATAGTAAAATGTCTTCTTCTCAGACTGTTTTTCAATAAAAAAAAGTGCTATTTATCGAAGAAATCCCTTATGGAAGAGAGACTTCTATCGAAGACAATTTGCATATAGAGAAGTATATTCAATCGAAAATAGTTTTCCTATAGAAACCTTTTGTATATCGAAGACAGTTTTCTTTTGGAAAAGTGTATTCTATCGAAATCAGTTTTCCCACTGAAAGGTGTATTCCATCAAAGATGGTTTAAAAGAGTTTTATTATAAAACTGTGTCTTCTATCTGAGACAGTTTTCTTAAAGAAACAGTGTCTTCAATCGAAAACATTTATTCTATAGTAAAGTGTATTTTATTAAAAACAATTTTCCTAAAAAGTGTCTTCTCCATCGAAGACAATTTTCTTATAGAAAAGTGTCTTCTATCGAAGGCAGTTTTCGTATAGAAAAGTGTCTTCTATATAAGACAGTTTTCCTATAGAAAAGTGTTTTCTATCAAAGACAGTTTTCCTATAAAAAGTGTTTTCTATCAAAGACAGTTTTCCTATAGAAATGTGTTCTTCAAACAAAGACAGTTTTCCTATAGAAAGGTGTCTTCTATCAAAGACAGTTTTCCTATAGAAAAGTGTCTTTTATAAAAGACAGTTTTCCTATAGAAAAGTGTCTTCTATCGAAGACAGTTTTCCTATAGAAAAGTGTCTTCTATAGAAGACAGTTTTCCTATAGAAAAGCGTCTTCTATAGAAGACAGTTTTCCTATAGAAAAGTGTCTTCTATCAAAAACAGTTTTCCCATAGAAAAGTGTCTTCTATCGAAGACAGTTTTCCTGTAGAAAAGTATCTTCTATAGTAAACAGTTTTCCTGTAGAAAAGTGTCTTCTATAAAAGACAGATTTCATACAGAAAAATGTCTTCTATCGAAGACTGTTTTCCTATAGAAAAGTGTCTTCTATCGAAGACAGTTTTCCTACAGAACAATGTCTTCTATCGAAGACAGTTTTCTTATAGAAAAGCGTCTTCTATCGAAGACAGTTTTCCTATAGAAAGGTGTCTTCTATCAAAGACAGTTTTTCTATAGAAAAGTGTCTTCTATCGAAGACAGTTTTCCTGTAGAAAAGTATCTTCTATAGTAAACAGTTTTCCTGTAGAAAAGTGTCTTCTATAAAAGACAGATTTCATACAGAAAAATGTCTTCTATCGAAGACTGTTTTCCTATAGAAAAGTGTCTTCTATCGAAGACAGTTTTCCTACAGAAAAATGTCTTCTATCGAAGACAGTTTTCTTATAGAAAAGCGTCTTCTATCGAAGACAGTTTTCCTATGGAAAAGTGTCTTCCATCAAAGACAGTTTTTCTATAGAAAAGTGTCTTCTATCGAAGACAGTTTTCCTATAGAAAAGTGTCTTCTATCGAAGACAGTTTTCTTATAGAAAAGTGTCTTCTATCGAAGACAGTTTTTCTATAGAAAAGTGTCTTCTATCGAAGAGGGTTTTCCTATAGAAAAGTGTCTTCTATCGAAGACAGTTTTCCTATAGAAGAGAGTCTTCTATTGGAGACAGTTTTCCTATAGAAAAGAGTCTTCTATGGAAGACAGTTGTTCTATAGATAAGTGTCTTTTATTAAAGACAGTTTTATCTTTCCAAAAAGTATCTTCTATAGAAGATTGTTTTTTATAAAAAAGTTAGTCTTATCCTCTCAATTTCTTCAAAAAGTTTTGCCTACTTTTAGGTTAAGTAGAGAAATAAATTTATTTTCCTTTTCCCTACTTCACCCACATAAACCATAAAAATTATCAATATTATTACAAAAACCAACAATTGCTAAAGTATAGAAAGCACAAAAAAAGAATTCTTACAGTTTATTGCTTTTAATAATAATTTCAAATTAATGTTACAAATCTGTTATTAAAACCATTATGCAATATAATTAGTTTCATAAATCTCAAACATGCAAAAAAAAAACATACAAAAAAAAAAAAAATGAAAATTAATTTTCAATTGCAAAAATTCTTCAAGAGCTAAAACAAAGCAAAAAAAAAAAAGAAACTTTAAACCCCAGTACTTCAACCAGTTCATTCCACTTCATCAGAGCCAAAGAATTGAAGAAAAGAAAAGCTACAGAAAACTATTTTTTTTTTTTGTTTCTGTACCCTTTCCCTACTTCTACTGCTACAGAAACATAACATAACCTCAAGCTTTTAAAAAATTGCAAGTTGCAACTCATAAATCAATATTTGCAACAAGCTGTATGCAGCAATAGGGTTCAGACAGAGGGGGTGGCGAAAAAAATAAAGAAAAAGTTATAAGAAAATATCATATTTTTGCAGAAATTGCACTTAGTTTTTATTTGCAAAGTTGTTGTTAAGGAGCGGGGGAAAGGATATGATAAGAGGTGGTGTTGTAACCAACTTTCCTGCTCAATCTAGTCTTAAGTGAAAGGAAAGGAAAATAAAGAAAGTTTTTCTTTAAATGTATACACACTTACAAAAAGTATGAAACATTATTTGCAAAAGTACTATGTAATGAATAGTGAATGTTGTAAAAACGAATATAAAATATAGAGAAATAAGAAAACCTGAATATTTAAAAAATTTTACGCGCTGCATTTGCTTTTTGTTATTACTTATAAAATTTTTAGTGTTATTTTTTTATGAGCAAAAAGTACCCTACAGTCGCACCCCTACAGCTATCGGATTAGTCGATGTTATCCTAAGGAAATTTGTGTCTGGGAAACTGAAGCAGAATGTAGTTTTCGTCAAGCAAACTTGACAGTTTCCTCATGGAAAATGGTCTTCTATAGACGATAGTTTAATAGATAAAAACTGTCTTCCATAGAAGAGCGATCGTCTATGGAAGAAAGTTTCCGTCTAGAAAGTGGTCCTCTATGGAAAACAACTTTCTTCTCGAAACGGTCCTCTATGGAAGACAATTGTTAGAAAATTATCTTCTATATGATACAGTTTTCGTTAACAAAACGATCTTCAATGGAAGAAATTTCTAGACAGTTTTCTTCTAGAAAGTGGACTTCTATGGAAGACAGTTTTCATATAGAAAATAGACTTCTATGGATGATAGTTTTCGTGTAGAAAACGGTCTTCTATAGATGACAGTTTTTGTCAGGAAAACGGTATTCTGTGGAAAACAGCTATAATTTGTAAAACAGTCTTCAACGGAAGTCTTCTATGGAAGATAGTTTTCATCTAGAAAGCTGACTTCTACGAGACAGTTTAAGCGGTCTTCAATAGAACACTATTTTCGCCTCGAAAACGGTCTTCTATGGAAGACAATTTTTTCCTAGAAAATAGTCTTCTATGGAAGATAGTTTTCGTCTAGAAAGCAGTCTTCTACGCAAAACAGTTATAATCTGGAAACAGTCTTCAATTGAATACAGTTTTTATATATAAAACAGACTTCTATGGAAGATAATTTTCATCTAGAAAGCTGACTTCACTAGAACACAATTTTCGCCTCGAAAAGGTCTTGTATGGAAGACAATTTTCGCCTAGAAAACAAACTTCTATGGAAGATAGTTTTCGTCTAGAAAACTGTCCTCTGTGGAATACAGTTTTCGTCCAGAAAGCGGTCTTCTATGGAAGACAGTTTTCGACTAGAAAGCGGTCTTCTATGGATGACAATTTTCGCCTAGAAAATAGACCTCTATGGAAGATAGAATTCGTCTAGAAAACTGTCCTCTGTGGAAAACAGTTTTCGTCTAGAAAACTGTCTTCTGTGGAATACAGTTTTCGACCAGAAAGCAGTCTTGTATCGATGACAATTTTCGCCTCGAAAACGGTCTTCTATGGAAGATAATTTTGCCTAGAAAACAGACTTCTGTGGAAGATATGGATAACAGTTTTCGCCAAGAAAATGGTCTTCTATGGAAAACAGTTTTCATCTAGAATTCGGTCTTCTATGGAATACAGTTTTCGTCCAGAAAGCGGTCTTCTATGGAAGACAGTTTTCGACCAGAAAGTGGTCTTCTATGGATGACAATTTTTGCCTCGAAAACGGTCTTCTAAGGAAGACTATTTTCGCCTCGAAAACGGTCTTCTATGGAAGACAATTTTCGCCTAGAAAACAGACTTCAATGAAGATAGATTTCGTCTAGAAAACTGTCCTCTGTGGAAAACAGTTTTCGTCTAGAAAATGGTCTTCTGTGGAATACAGTTTTCGTCCAGAAAGCGGTCTTCTATGGAAGACAATTTTCGCCTAGAAAAATGACTTCTATTGAAGATAGTTTTCGTCTAGAAAACTGTCCTCTGTGGGAAACAGTTTTCGCCTACAAAACGGTCTTCCATGGAAAACAGTTTTCATCTCAAATGCGGTCTTCTATTGAATACAGTTTTCATCCAGAAAGCGGTCTTCTATGGAAGACAGTTTCCGACCAGAAAGCGGTCTTCTATGAATGACAATTTTCGCCTCAAAAACGGTCTTCTATGCAACACATTTTAGTCTTCTATAAAAGATGGTTTTCGTCTAGAAAACGGTCTTCTATGGAATACAGTTTTCATCCAGGAAGCGGCCTTCTCTGGAAGACAGTTTTCGACTAGAAAGCGGTCTTCTATGGATGATAATTTTCGCCTCAAAAACAGTCTTTTATGCAAGACATTTTTCGCCTAGAAAATAGTCTTCTATAGAAGATAGTTTTTGCTTAGAAAACGGTCTTCTATGGAATACAGTTATCATTCAGGAAACGGCCTTCTCTAGAAGACAGTTTCAAGTGAAAACTGTTTTCACCTAGAAAATTATCTTCTATGTAAAACAATTTTGTCTAGAAAACAGCTTTCTATGGAAAACAGTAGAGAGTTTTTGTCTGCAATTCGATCTTATTTTGAAGTCAGTTTTTGTCTAGAAAACTTTGGTCTAGAAGATAATGTTCTTTAAAGGAAACAAATGACAGTTCTCCCCTTGAAAATAAAAGGTATTTTTCAAATAGAAAAGTGTCCTAAATTGCTCACCTTGCCATTCATTATTATTTCAATTTTCTTTCTTTACTTTCTTGTTTATTCAAGAAAGTAGTTTTGTGGATTGATGCCACATCAGCTGTGAAGCCCAGCAGTGGGCTATGCTAAAAAAAAAATTAAACACAAATACATTCCTATCCCTGTTAACTAAAATGCACTTCCGGTACAGCGCCTTTAAATGCAAGCAACCACATGGACACATAACACAAAACGTATTGTCTTAACTATGCTTTAAAATACTGCTGCTCCTTCTGTGTCCACAGCTTTATACAGATTTTCCTTCTTCTCCTAGTTTTTTGTAATTATAACGACTGTTGAAGTATTGTTTCATGTTCAGTCTCTTATTCTCTGCGCATTAATATTATGATTTTATGGATTCTATATTATTTCTTGTTTTTGTGTTTTTTTTTTATTATGTTTTCTATTTTAATGGAATATTTCCTGTTGCTGTTCGTTGTTTGGCCACCAAAAGGCAAAGAGCCAGACCAGGCAGGCAACCAGTGTTTCATTTCGTTGGCTGCTAGACAATTGTCTAGAGTATATAATCATCGACCCCTCAGACTTAAACAATTATTGGTTTAATATGCTTTTCATAATGTTGAGTAAATATAATATGAACAAAAAATCTAAAAAAAAATAACAGAAAATGAAAAATGTTTAAATTATATGCTGGCCAAGTTTTATGTTAAATCTAGTAGGGGAATAATATAAAGCTGTTGTAAGAAAAAAAATAATATTTATATTAAAAAAGCAATTAAAAGATAAGCAACAATTGAAGTATTTATCTTTCAACGATTTTATTTTTTTCTATTTATACTCTCCTAAAAGTAGTCTATGAAAAATGTTCAATTTCAATGCAATCAAAAATGTAGGCAAAAAACTGATTTTAAGTACCCATTCATTTTAAACAGCAAAAGTATTATAGTTTTGAGTAGTATAAGGCATTGTTTTACTAGAACGTTATTTAGGTTGTTTTTTGCTTTTTCTTTTTGAAATCTTTTTTATGCACTCCTATAGGTAGGCTATAATTTTCGTTAAAAATTTCACCTTAAAAGTAGGCCATGTGGGCAATGAACACTTAATTGAACTTAGAAAGCGGGTTAAACCAAAAACACTAAGAAGTATTTGATATTGGTTAATACTTATAGAAGTACTTATGCATTAAGTTTGAAAACTATGAAAAAGTTTGAAAAAGTGCAATTTAAGAAATTGGTTAAGTTGAGCTAAATGGAAAAAAAAGTAGTTGAAGAAATTAATATAGAAGGAATTAAAGCAAAATAATATGTTGTAATTGAGACCAAATTTTTATTATCCGAAACAGAGTTATTTTTAGTATTTAGGAATATGCATGGAAATATATCTGGTCTATATCGTTGACTACATATTTCCTGTTTTATGCTTGCGAGCATTGCTTTTTCTAAAGACCAGGTGTTTGTTTATTCGAAACTGTAGACCTTAGTCCTAAATATAGTCAGAGGCTGAAGTCCCTTGTGCAGTGAAATTTTAGGAAGTCGATATTATGCTATGGTTTATGATAGACCTATACCTCCGGTAGGTTAGTAGTTAGTGTTCTACTTGGTCAAAAACTAAAGTCTCTTGTCCAGTTGAGACAATAGTCTGTTAGAAAGTTGAGACTATATTATGTTTTTTGTCAGACCTTTATCTCCAATAGGTTAGTACTTAGATACTGTTGAAGTATATAAGATAACTAACTAACTAACTAACTAACTAACTAACTAACTAACTAACTAACTAACTAACACTAACTAACTACGAACTAACTAACTAACTAACTACTAACTAACTAACTAACTAACTAACTAACTAACTACATAACTAACTAACTAACTAACTACTAACTAACTAACTAACTAACTAACTAACTACTAACTAACTAACTAACTAACTAACTAACTAACTAACTAACTAACTAACTAACTACTAACTAACTAACTAACTAACTAACTAACTAACTACTAACTAACTAACTACTAACTAACTAACTAACTAACTAACTAACTACTAACTAACTAACTACTAACTAACTAACTAACTAACTAACTAACTACTAACTAACTAACTAACTAACTAACTAACTAACTAACTAACTACCTAACTAACTAACTAACTCACTAACTAACTACTAACTAACTAACTAACTAACTAACTAACTAACTAACTAACTACTAACTAACTAACTACTAACTAACTAACTAACTAACTAACTAACTAACTAACTAACTAACTAACTACTAACTAACTAACTAACTAACTACTAACTAACTAAACTAACTACCTAACTACTAACTAACTACTAACTAACTAACTACTAACTAACTAACTAACTAACTAACTAACTAACTAACTACTAACTAACTAACTAACTAACTAACTAACTAACTACCAACTACCTAACTAACTACTAACTAACTAACTAACTAACTAACTACTACTAACTAACTAACTAACTAACTAACTAACTAACCTAACTAACTACCTAACTAACTAACTAACTAACTACTAACTAACTAACTAACTAACTAACTAACTAACTAACTAACTAACTAACTAACTAACTAACCTAACTAACTACTAACTAACTACTAACTAACTAACTAACTAACTACTACTAACTAACTAACTAACTACTAACTAACTAACTAGCTAACTAACTAACTAACTAACTAACTAACTAACTAACTACTAACTAACGAACTAAACTACTAACTACTAACTAAACTACTAACTAACTAACTAACTAACTAACTACTAACTAACTACTACTAACTAACTAACTAACTAACTAACTAACTAACTAACTAACTTACTAACTAACTAACTAACTGAGATTACTGACTTTTTCATATCCGGCCCACAGTTCTTTTCTATAGTCGAAATTCGACACTATAGACTGTTTATAATGGAGACTATAAAATAGTCGATGTTATATTATGATATAACATAGATGATATTGTCCGTAGTCCAAACGATTGCGTTGCCTCTTGTCGTCTCGATATATTGGTCTTCAGTGTAGTCTCTAGGCTGGGACCAAATTCTGGTATTCGGAAGCAATTGAATCCTTCATAGATTTTAAAACAATTTTATTCGACATTCTGATGGCTTCTCTTTGTCAGGTTTGAGAGCGTGACCTTAGTCCATATTCTTGACTTTATTGCTATCTGTAAACTACACTATTGAAATTTTTGGTTAATATGTAAGACTCTTTTCTGATATGTACTATAATAAAGTCTATTATCTGGGATCAAATTCTGAGATTCGGAAGTGATCTAAACCTCAATAACATTTTGAAAAATTTTATTAGAAATTTCGATAGTTTTCGAATCCCAGAATTTGGCCCCTGGTGTCGAATTGGTAGTCTATTTAGATTATAGATTATTCTGCAGTTGAGCTATGGTCTGCTTTATAGTATTCTACAGTAGAGGCTTAAGTCTCTTTTATATGGACGATTCGACAGTCTAATCTATAATATAGCCTAAAGTCTTACACATGGTCGCGACTGTAGTCTATATTCGAGTTTGTAGTCAGTGGTATATAGTGAAAGCAATATTTAGTGTATATTTAATACCTGATTATAGCCTATACAATAGTATTGTCAAAACAAATTTGAAGCACATAGTCGACGATATAGTCTGGTGTTATTGGTGAGACTTTAGCTTTGGCTACAGCTGAGACTAAAGTCAGATCTATATTATTCCTCTAATAGATTTTTTCATTTTGATAAAAATTTACTTAACTGAATAAAAACTTTATTTATTTATTTATATTTGCTTCATTAATTACTTCATCTTATTAATTTTCCACTTTTCTCTCTCTCTCTATCAATTCTCCTTTCATTTTTTTTCCTGCAGCTAACACTTAAGTTAAATAACCATTTATCTCTTAACTGCTCTTTGTTCAAATTCTATGTAGTTTTACTTTTTTCCTAAGAAAAACACTTTTTAATCATACTAAATCATATCCTTTTTGCAAGTATTTTCTATTCTATATTAAACAGAAAAAATTGTTTAAAGTTTTTCTATTAAACTTTTAATGCAAAAAAAAAAAGAAAACTATATAGAGAATATAAAAAAACTAAAACTTTATTATAAATTTCACTTTTTTGCCAGTAAAGAAGGTGTGTGTGTGTGTGAGGTTGTTTAAAGAGCTTTAGGTAATCAATTATTTTACACTCTTTTTAGGTGTGTATGTGTTAGGTTTTTCAAATGTCTGTCTATATTGCTGCATAAGTTTAGGGAGCTGTTGTAAAATAGCTATAACAACCTAAACTAAGCTGTTAAATAAACTAACCTTTTTTTACACATTTTCCTTTTTTCCTATCTTCGTTTCCTACTTACTTGCCACCTTTTATAACCAATTTTATAGATTTTTTTTCCACATTTTTTTTTTTGCTTTTTAAACAAATCAACTTTTTATAAACCGATTAAATGGTGATTTGTTCATTTTATGCCGGGAATTTAATAGGAAAACTTAACCAAAAAATAGCCCCATATGGAGGTGTAAGTGTATGGCTTGTTTGTAGCAAAAAAGAAGTACAAACTTTTATAATTTCAAATTATACTGAAAGCCATAAGAAAAACTGTTATTTTTTCCGCTTTATTGTATAAAAATTAAAAACTTTAAAAAAATATTAAAGAAAAAGAAAAGTTTGGAAAAAATAGCACTTAAGCTAGAAAGAATATATACACTTTATTAAAGTTGCGTGAGGCAAGGAGTTGAATTTAACAAGAAACTTGTGGAAATAAATAACGATATAAAAGTAATTGGTCTTTGGGGAAAAATTTATTATTAAATGTTTCTAACACTTACTGGCAACTGTCTGGTCAATTGATGGTGATGAAGGGAAACAATTTTCTAAAGTGTGGTTAGACAGACTAGCTGACCTTTTGTTTGTTTTTATTAACAAATAATAATATAGGAAGGTTTCCGGCCAAATAGACTACGACAACACCCTATGCATCATAATAAAACAATCCCTAGAATCCTGGTTGTAGAATTCAATCAAGAGATGTATGAGGATGTAGAACTTTCAGTTCTTTCATACAAATCCTTGAGTAAAACTAGGAATATCATCCAGCTTTATAACCAAAGTCAGTTCGGAGAGATGAGGAACAATACGAAGTCTCTCACTCCAAATCGAGGCTACGGATTATGCGGATGATATTTGACAAGAAAACCAAAGCCATGAGAGTTAACAACCAATAAGCACTGATAACATCTTGCTACAAAGGATTCCATACAAACAAGTAAACCAAAGCCATGAGAGTAAACAACCAATTAGCACTGATAGCATCTTGCCTCAAAGCCAACCAATCGAACACATAGATAGTTTCTCTTAAATAGGTTCAGTTTAGTGACAACGAATAGGCTCAATCAAAGCGAGAACTGCATTCCGACGTTTACTATCAGTATGAAGAAGCTCACAAATGTCCAGGCGAACCAACGATAGAATATTCAAAGCTTGTGTAAAGTAAACTCTGTTGTACCGTATTGAAACTCGCTTGGTATCGAATACCATCTCCCAAAAACTAAAGGTTTTCATCAACAATTGTTTCAGAATCATAGGCAGGATATTCTGGCCCAACAACAATAACACATACGTCTGGAACCATGCGAATGAGGATTCCATACAAACAAGTAAACCAAAGCCATGAGAGTAAACAACCAATTAGCACTGATAGCATCTTGCCTCAAAGCCAACCAATCGAACACATAGATAGCATCTCTTAAATAGGTTCAGTTTAGTGACAACGAATAGGCTCAATCAAAGCGAGAACTGCATTCCGACGTTTACTATCAGTATGAAGAAGCTCACAAATGTCCAGGCGAACCAACGATAGAATATTCAAAGCTTGTGTAAAGTAAACTCTGTTGTACGGAAGTGAAACCCGCTTGGTATCGACCTACTGGTACACGATACTCCAAGAACAATGTTGTATAACGACAGCAAACCGTGTAAGATGGAGTGCTTTTGTGGATGCCACTTGCTCACAAGAAGGCTAATGGAGAAAATTTAATATTCATTCTGGATTCATATAGATAGTGGAGTAGATTGAGCTAAATATGTCCGTATGGCCACCATTATGTCCTTATGTATGTCCTTCCATCTGCCCATCTGTCTACACGTCTGTCCATCCGTCCATAACATCAGCATGAATCCTGATTGTATCATAAGGAAAGTATTTAAGTAGAATCATCAGAAGCCGAGGTCGACCTACTGGTACACGATACTCCAAGAACAATGTAGTATAACCGCAGCAAACCGTGTAAGATGGAGTGGTTTTGTGGAAGCCACTTGCTCTGAAAAAGGCTAATGGAAAACATTTAATATTCATTCTGGATTCATATAGATAGTGGAGTAGATTAAGCTAAATACGTATGTATGGTCATCATTATGTCCATCTGTTTGTACATCCGTCTATCCATCTGTCTATATGTCTGTCCATACTTCTATCCGTCCATCTGTCCATCCGTCTCTCTGTCTGTCTGTCTGTCTGTCTGTCTGTCTGTCTGTCTGTCTGTCTGTCTGTCTGTCTGTCTATCTGTCTGTCTGTCTGTCTGTCTGTCCATCCGCCAATCCCACTCCATCAACAACGGAAATAAGAGGAAAATTTCGAAACTATCTTGAAACGTGCAAATATTGTCAACAAGTGAGTACTGTTATGAGTTAATGACCCTTAACCCGAGAAGTATAAAAATATTCAAAATTTTTATATTAAAATTTTTCCTATTATTTTAAATTTTCAAGTTCACTTAAGTCTTAAAGCTATTTGTTAAAACCTCGTTTTCTATTAGCAAAATTAAAAACAAAAATTCTTATTTTTAAATTTATTTCTCTAGCAAATTTAATAACGCCATTTCAACTCTTCATATCATTGTTATTTAGAAAGCCTCTCAACAACTTATAAACAAATAAATAAATGGAAAAAAAAAAGAATTGTTCATGATGATTGTTTTTCATTTCGTTTAATTTCTTTAAATGTCTAAAACAAGCTCTAAGCTGTTTTTGAAATATTCTCAATGGTGTTGTTCTAAATAACGACGAAAAGTACCAACACAAAACCAGGCAGTTCAGGAGGTCGACATATAAGAACTAAAGATATTCAATTGGACAACTGGTTCTGCTATAGTTTATATATAGAGGGGTAATTAGCATTTAAACTCATTTGACCTTCTTCTAGATTACTTAAAGACACTAATGTGTTGTCGTAAAGGATTCAAAAATATATAAATTTAAGTCAACATAACACTTAGACATTCGTAAAAGATAAACCAACTGAAAAATCAAAGTAACTCCTTTTGAAATTGCTGGGTACTATCTCAAAAACCCCGATATATCTATATAATATTATTTGTATGTGTAAGATTCTCTGCTGCGGTATTTGTAAAATACTTGACATATATTTTTTTCTATTCTCCTCTCTATACTTTAGTTTATTTATATTTCTTTTCAATTTTCGCACATTTTCATTGATTAAGTGTAAATACTTGAAGAAAAAAAAAAATAGAATAAATAAAAATAATAAAACACAAATAATACAAAACAAGAAATGCTGCTGGTAAAACCAATTGTTGTCTTCGCAATAACATAAAAAGTACGGAAAAAAAAACTAAAATGATATTCGTAAGAAATCCTCGGATAAAAAGTAAGAAAATAAAAAGAAAAAAATACATAGAATTTAAGACCACAATTGTAAATTATTGACATTGCTAGTGATATATCAAGGCCTCCAAGGCTTGAAATATGAAATTAGAAAAAGAAATACCAACTCACGCATTTACCCATAAACCTTCGCACACCAAGACAGAAAAGTAAATTCCAATTTTCAAATACCAATAACAAATAGCAATACAAAAGAAAGCAATAAATAGGAAGCACAATTGAGAGTATACATTAAGGCGTAAGCAAGAAGAGTGATAAATTTCATAAGAGTTTTGGAATTATCTTACGAAAATGAAAAATCTTGAATTAATCAAAATGTATTGTCCAGTTTATTGTGAAGGCGGCACAAGAACTGAACTAGAACTGAACTAGAACCGAACTAGAACTGAACTAGAACTGAACTAGAACTGAACTAGACTGAACTGAACTACTAGAACTGAACTAGAACTGAACTAGAACTGAACTAGAACTGAACTAGAACTGAACTAGAACTGACTAGAACTGGAACTAGAACTGAACTAGAACTGAACTAGAACTGAACTAGAACTGAACTAGAACTGAACTAGAACTGAACTAGAACTGAACTAGAACTGAACTAGAACTGAACTAGAACTGGAACTAGAACGAAAATAACGAACGAACTGAACTAGAACTGAACGAGAACTAGAACTGAACTAGAACTGAAACGAGAACTGAACTAGAACTGAACTAGAACTAGAACTGAAACTAGAATTGAACTAGAACTGAACTAGAACTGAAACTAGAACTGAACTAGAAACTGACCAACTAGAATGAACTAGAACTGAAACTAAGAATGAACTAGAACCTGAACTAGAACTGAACTAGAACGGCATGGTAACTAGAACTGAACTAGAACTGAACTAGAACTGAACTAGAACTAAGTTTTTTTACGGACTGAACTAGAAACTGAACTAGACTGAACTAGAACCTGAACTAGAAACTGAACTAGAACTGAACTAGAACGAACTAGAACTGAACTAGAACTGAACTAGAACTGAACTAGAACTGAACTAGAACTGAACTAGAACTGAACTAGAACTGAACTAGAACTGAACTAGAACTGAACTAGAACGAACTAGAACTGAACTAGAACTGAACTAGAACTGAACTAGAACTGAACTAGACTGAACTAGAACTGAACTAGAACTGAACTGAACTAGAACTGAACTAGAACTGAATAGAACTGAACTAGAACTGAACTAGAACTGAACTAGAACTGACTAGAACTGAACTAGAACTGAAACTAGAAACTGAACTAGAATGAACCTAGAACTGAACTGAACTGAACTAGAACTGAACTAGAACTGAACTAGAACTGAACTAGAACTGAACTAGAACTGAACTAGAACTGAACTAGAACTGAACTAGAACTGAACTAGAACGAACTAGAACTGAACTAGAACTGAACTAGAACTGAACTAGAACTGAACTAGAACTGAACTAGAACTGAACTAGAACTGAACTAGAACTGAACTAGAAGCTGAACTAGACCTGACTGAACTAGAACTGAACTAGAACTGAACTAGAACTGAACTAGAACTGAACTAGAACTGAACTAGAACTGAACTAGAACTGAACTAGAACTGAACTAGAACTGAACTAGAACTGAACTAGAACTGAACTAGAACTGAACTAGAACTGAACTAGAACTGAACTAGAACTGAACTAGAACTGAACTAGAACTGAACTAGAACTGAACTAGAACTGAACTAGAACTGAACTAGAACTGACTAGAACTGAACTAGAACTGAACTAGAACTGAACTAGAACTGAACTAGAACTGAACTAGAACTGAACTAGAACTGAACTAGAACTGAACTAGAACTGAACTAGAACTGAACTAGAACTGAACTAGATTTGAACTAGAACTGAACTAGAACTGAACTAGAACTGAACTGAACTGAACTAGAACTGAACTAGAACTGAACTAGAACTGAACTAGAACTGAACTAGAACTGAACTAGAACTGAACTAGAACTGAACTAGAACTGAACTGAACTGTAACCGAGCTAGAATTGAAGTGTAACTCCATTAAACTTAATTTAGTTCCAAACTGTAAATTTTAACAGTTGTTGCGTTAAGATTTAATAAAGCTTGTATACGTAAAAATACTACACATTTTTGTTCAAATTGAACCCATCTTAATAACCGTTTTTGTCACTGTTTTAAAAAAACTCGATGACCTAAATAAGAAACAATTATCAATAAATTTTCGACTTTTTCTCTCTTATTTGATTTTTTTTTGATTTTTAATTTGAAACTGAAAGATCTCTCACAAACGAAATGAAATAAAATTGACGAAAAAACATGTACACAAGAGTAACCATTATTATTTTGCAAAAAAAAAAAGAAAACAACACTGTAAAGGAAAACCACTTGTAATCGTACAATAATACCGTTTAACATTTGACAATGACACGCACTTGCCGCAGCCACACACTAAAAACAACACAAACACATTAGCAAAAAATATACACACTGCCTCAACAACTTTCTTTCAAACGTACTTCAGTACACAAGGAAAAAAGAAAATTTCATTTGAAAGCCCCAAAAATCGAACACATATTGTTTCCAAAAAGAAAAAAACGAACATTTTGTATTTTGGCTGTTAAAAAAGTATCCTTGAATTTTTTGTTTTTCTCTCAAACGTTATAAATACAAACAACAACTGCCATTATTTTAAGTTAAAGAAAACAAGGAAATTGCCGAAAATGGAACGAACGCAATATTCGAATATTTGCAAAAAAAAAAAAAAAAAAAAAAAAAATTATGTTATAACTTCCATGTTATAACTTTCATTTCATTGAACTAGAACTGAGCTAGAACTGAACAAGAACTGAACTAGAACTGAACTATAACTGAACTAGAACTGAACTAGAACTGAACTAGAACTTAACTAGATCTGAACTAGAACTGAACGTTCTAGTTCAGTTCTAGTTCACTTAACTACAACAGTTTAGAAATTCTATAGTTTAAACATAATATTCATTTGAAAGCTGCAACTACACCGTTTTTTACGTATACGTAATATTTAATTCAAACATAAATTAAATATCATTCATACGTACTGGTGTTATTAAAAGGGAGTTATTTAAGAACTTTTTATACCCTCCACCACCATCAGTGGTGATAGAGGGTATATATAACTTTGTCATTCCGTGTGTAACACCAAGAAATATTCATCTGAGACCCAACAAAGTATATATATTCTGGGTCCTTATCAAATTCTGAGTCGATTTAGCTATGTCCGTCTGTCTGTCTGTCTGTGTAAAACACGCTCACGTTAAAACGAAGCAATATAATTTAACCAAATTCACCCAAAACATTCATTATTATCCTTTACAGTTTGGTACTGAAAATGAGCAAAATCTGTTCACATTGGGAAAAGTTATGAATCAAAATTTAAAACAACCTCGAAAAAAATAAGCATTTTTTACACATTCTGATGTAATTTTCGCGAAAACTATGCAAGATAATTTCATGAAAGTCATCATACATTCGTTTCTACACAAGATATTGATTCCTGTTGAAAATTGCCAGCATCGGTCCATAATTTCATATACCTCCCATACAAAAGTACATATTCCCGGAGAATGAGTTTTTTGTTAATAACTTCCGTCAGAATGTTGATATCTTCACATTTTACAAATTAAAATCTTATGTTAATAGAATTCATTGAGAGAAAAAATTTTCTGGATCGGTCCATAATTGGTCATAGCTCCCATACAAGGTCCCCTCCCGAAAATCACTTAAACGCACATAACTCATTACTAAATTAAGATATCCATATAAAGTTTGGTACAAGTATTGCTCATATACACAGAAATATTACTGTGGAATTTTTTTCCGATCGGTCCATAATTGGTCATAGCTCCCATACAAGGTCTTCTCCCGAAAATCACTTAAACGCACATAACTCATTACTAAATTAAAATATCCATATAAAGTTTGTCACATGTTTTGCTCTCACATATACAAATATTACTACGAAATTTTTTTCCGATCGGTCCATAATTGGTCATAGCTCCGTATAAGGTCTAATCCCGAAAATCACTTAAACACACATAACTCATTACTAAATTAAAATATCCATATAAAGTTTGGTACAAGTATTGGTCTCACATATAGAAATATTACTATGGAATTTCTTTTCCGATCGGTCCATAATTGGTCATAGATCCCGTACAAGGCCCCCTTCCGAAAATCACTTTAACGCACATAACTCATTAATAAATTAAGATATCCATATAAAATTTGGTACAAGTATTGCTCACATATACAGAAATATTATTATGGAAGTTTTTTTCGGATCGGTCCATAACTGGTCCCATACACGGTCCCCTCCCGAAAATCACTTAAACGTACATAACTCATTACAAATATTGATATATATACATTTAGCACAAATATTGCTCTTATATACATAAATTACACTATAAAATTGTTTTGCAATCGGTCCATAATTGGTCATAGCTCTCATACTAGGTCCCCTCCAGAAAATCACTTATATGCACAATATTTATTGCCAAATAATGATATAGATACAGAATTTTGAAATTTGTCTTTATATACATAATTGGTCATAGCTCCCATACAAGGTCCTTTTACGAAAATCTCTTAAACGCACATTACTCATTACCAAATAAAGATATTGATAAAAAATTTGGCACAAATATTAGTTTTGTATAAAAAATTCTATTTCAAGATTTTTTCACGATCGGTTCATAAGATGGGTGCCGACTTCAGAAAATCACTTGAACACATATTTCTTATTACTAAATTACGATATACTTAGATACAAAATTTCACTGAAATATAGCTTTTATGTACAGAAATTTTGCTTAAAGAATTTTCTCACACATGCATACATGAACATTATTAAATATCGTTAAAGCATATCTTAGGGCGTTCTAAAAATATAAAAGAAAATGGGGTTTGTAATGTTCAATAAATCTTGGAATTGTAACAGATTTAAGCTGTTTAAATCTTGGGGTTTTTCTATTTAAGACATGAGAAAACTTATTTCTACAAATATTTGATCAATTAGAAAAGTATTAATATAAAAATAGTTGGTGGAGGGTATTTAAGATTCGGCTCAGCCGAATATAGCACTCTAACATGTTAAAATTAATTTTTTCTGTATATCATATAGAATATTGTGTCTTGCATTAGACTGCAGGGTAAAAGTGAAATAATATAAATTGTGAATTGATCAGCAGCAATAAGTCTATGTGTTGAGTTGCCCTAAAAGTATGCTAAGTTATAAATGTAAAACTGTGAGTTGCGTAAGGCTTTTACTAAGTGTATATACCAACACTTTAACAGAGAGTTTGTCATTTTATATTGAGCTCCAGCAAATAACGGTTTTTGTTCTATATTTATATGTGTGCGTGTGTGCACAAGTGTTAGTACATGAGAGTTAGTTGGTATATGTGTTTTAGTAATGCTGTTTTGTAACATTCAATATAACACTTTGTTGTTGTATGTTATAGTTGAAAAAAATGAAATAACAACAAACAGTTTTTATGTTTTTCTTATTGTTTTGTTTGAGGTTGATATACTTTGATGTTTTATGTATTACAACCATTATAAACTTGTAGTTGTTATTGTTTTTCTTACATTTTTATTTTCATTTTTTGCAAAAAAAAAAAAAAAAAAAAAAAAACAAGTGCTAAACTAACAATGAAAGTGAAATATAAACGTTTTTAACAATGAAATGAATTCTTTTTAGCTGAAATTACATTTTCTTTTTATAGAACAGAGTTGTGGAGAAAAAATAAAGCAAAAAACAAATAAATGGCGAGTTATATGTGAAAGTAGAACTTATTTAGTGCTGAAAAAAGTTTTCTTTGTCAGCAGGTTTTTTGCGAAATAAAATCGATTGACACAGACCTCGATAATAAACAACTGAAAAAAAAACTGTGTTAAAGAACCAAAAAGGTTTGTGAGTCATAGTCAAAGAACAAGCGAAAGTTGTAAAAAATTTCCTAGAATTTCTATAACATAATTATCAATCAAAGAGACACTTTATTCTCTTTAATAAAAAATTCACTTTTCCCTAAAAGACTTGCAATATAAAAGCTGTAAATTGTACAGTTTAAACATTATTTTCTACATACAAGACAACATTGTTTTCTTTTAACAAAGTCAAGGTGTTGGGCAATATTGACACTGCAGTTTGACCTGAAAAACTAGCACACACCTCAAAGCCTCCCTTTGAGGGAGAAATAGAGTCATTATAAATCTTAAACTTATTTTCATTTTCAATTCAGTCCCTAAGAAGAAACAAGAAGAACTGCTGCAAAGGTGAAAAGTAAAAGGAAAATGAAATAAAACTCAACACCCCCCCCTGTCAGTAGCAACTATGTGGGAATAGAAGAGATAAATTTTAACACACCTAAATATTTCGAAAATGTCTGGCAGAAAATTTATTATGAAATTCCAGTGAAAGATTGTATGTCGTTGTCGTCTTTGTGCAAAAGATAAAACAGGAAGTATATTTGCTATAGTTTGAATGCTGTGACCATGCAGCGGAGGACGGGGGAGGACAAAGTGTTATAATCTTTTAGGTCTATTTAAAAATACATTTATCAAGATGTTTACAGAAAAATAACTGAAGAAAATGCAAAACATTTTAAGCAAGTGCCATTGATGTGTCTGTAACTGTCAAATGACTGCAATGTGAAAGCAATGAATATGGAGGAGAAACGCAGTGTTAATATTTGGTTACAGTTTGTCTTCGGCAGCAAATAATTAATGTTAAAAAGAATTAATATAAGACGCTACAAAGTGATATACATAAGAAATGCAAAAATTAAGTTAAGGAATTTAAAGTTAATTGTGGTTTTTCTTATTAAAAAGATTTCTTTTTGCATTTCTAAGCTTTTTCTACACAAAAGCTTCTTCAAAGAAAAAACAGGTTAGAAGAAGTTTCTGAATTTTTAAAACTAAATAAAGAAGTTATAAAGGTATATTTATAATAAAAAGCTTTATGACGAGAAGACCTATGAAAACCTCTGGGCCCAAATTATGGCATACGAAATCGGTCGAAATCCTGTAGTTGAAGATAGCTTTTCGGTTAGTTAGCTTTTTTTCAATTAAAAATGTTTGGTTTAAAAGCATTTTCTTTGAATTAAGCTTTTTGTTGAAAAAAGCTTTCTTCGAATAAAGCGTTTTCTAGTAAAAACCTGTTTAATTAAGTTTTTAAAAAAAAGCTCTTTATTTAAATTAAGCTATTTTAATGAAAAAAAATTTTCTATTTCAATTAAGCTATTTTAATGGAAAAGCTTTTTATTTGAATTAAGCTTTTTTGATGAAAAAGCTATTTCGAATAAAAATTTTCTGACGAAAACGCCTTTTCTTTGAATTACGCATTTTTGATGAAAAAGCTTTTAAGAATAAAGCTTTCCTGACGAAAAAGCTTTTTCATGAATTAAGCATTTTGATGAAAAATCTCTTTATTTGAATTAAGCTTTTATAATGAATTTATTTCTATTAAGCTTTTTTTGATGGAAAAGCTTTTTCTTGAATTAAGCATTTTGATGAAAAAGCTCTTTATTTGAATTAGGCTTTTATAATGAATTTGTTTCAATTAAGCTTTTATGATGGAAAAGCATTTTCTTTTGAATTGAGCATTTTTGAAAAAGCTTTTATGAATAAAGCTAAGCTCTATATTTGAATTAAGTTTTTATAATGAAGAAGCTTTTTATTTTTTGTAATGAAAACCTATTTTATTTCAATTAAGCTTTGATGGAAAAGCTTTTTCCTTAAATTAAGCATTTTTGATGAAAAAGCTTTTAAGAATAAATCTTTCCTGATGAAAAAGCTTTTCTAATTAAGTTTTTTGATAAAAAAGCTCTATATTTGAATTAAGTTTTTATAATGAAGAAGCTTTTTATTTTTTATAATGAAAAACTTTTTTATATAAATTAAGCTTTTTTGATGGAAAAGCTTTTTCTTTTGAATTGAGCATTTTTGATGAAAAAGCTTTTATGAATAAAGCTTTTCTGGCGAAAAAGCTATTTCTTTGAATTAAGTTTTTTTTATAAAAAAAGCTCTGTATTTGAATTATGTAAGTTTATATAATGAAGAAGCTTTTATTTTTTTGTAATGAAGAACTCTTTTATTTCAATTAAGCTTTTTTGATGGAAAAGCTTTTTCCTTGAATTAAGCATTTTTGACGAAAAAGCTTTTAAGAACAAAGCTTTCCTGATGAAAAAGCTTTTTTTAATTACGTTTTTTTTTGAGAAAAAAAGTTCTATATTTGAATTAAGTTTTTATAATGAAGAAGCTTTTTTATTTTTTGTAATGAACAACTCTTTTATTTCAATTACGCTTTTTTGATGGAAAAGCTTTTTCTTTTGAATTGAGCATTTTTGATGGATAAGCTTTTAAGAATAAAGTTTTCCCGATGAAAAAGGTTTTTTGATAAAATGCTTTTTCGAATAAAGCGTTTATGACAAAAATGCTTGTTCATCGAAAAAGCTTTTCCGGTAAATAAAACTTTTAGATGAAGAATGTTTTTTCTTCTGCGTTTCACTCTTCTTTGAATTAAATTTTTGTAATTAAAAACCTTTAATGAAAAAAAAAATTATTTTAACTAAGCTTTTATGGTGAAAAATCTTTTTATTTGAATTAAGCTTTTGGTGAAAAGCTTTAATATTGATAAAATAAGAACTCAAATAAAAAAATTAACTTTCATAGTGAACAAAGTTGATAAAATAAAGTTTCTCTAAAAGCTTTGAGGACATTTGTCACCCTAAGAAGCTTTTTTTCCAAATTACTATGTTAAATAACAACTACATCTCTTTAGTAAATATTTAAACTATTATAACGCAAGCTTATTTTATTGCAAAGTTTCCTGAAAACTAAAAAGCTTTTTCAACAAATACTTACTAAACAACGTTACTTACTAAACAACGTTAGTATTATTTGAAAATATTTTTTCCATAAACTTTTTGCAAATTTATATTCTACAATTCAATTTCATTTAACTGAATTTCTTTATAATAAAATATTACCATATTTTCTCTAAAAAATTCATTAAAATTTTAAACTCATACCAATAATAAAATAAACTTTTTATAACATTACCATTTGTTCTAAACATTCATACAATTTGAACTCTGTTTTTGTCTCTTAACTAAATTGCTATTTCATTATTTTATAGCAAAAAAAAAAAGATATTAAAATCAATAAAATACAAATAACCAGAAATATTTAGTTAAGTTAAACTTTTTTCCTATTCACTGCAATTCATTTCAGTTTGTTTATAAAATAAACATTATTTGCAGATAGAAACAAAAAATAAAACAAAATTGTAAAATATTCATTAAACAAAATTTATGAATTTTTAAAGACAAATTATAAGTTTGTTTTTATACCCTACACCACTTTAGTGGGGAGGGTATATTGGGTTTGTGCTGATGTTTGTAACGCACAATAATATTGGTCCTATACCCACCTTAAAGTATACCAATCGGCTCAGAATCATTTTCTGAGTCGATTAAGCTATGTCCGTCCGTCTGTCCGTCCGTCCGTCCGTCCGTCTGTCCGTCTGTCCGTCCGTCCGTCCGTCCGTCCGTCCATGTAAACCTTGTAATCAAACTACAGGTCGCAATTTTGAAGATAATTCAATGAAATTTCGTACATGATCTTCTATTGTCCCAGGGACGAAGCCTATTGAAAATGGTTAAGATCGGTCCATTATTTCACCTAGTCCCCATACAACTGAACCCCCCAATAGGGCTTGTAATCCTTGTAATCAAACTACAGGTCGCAATTTTGAAGATAATTCAATGAAATTTGGTACATGATGTTCTATTGTCCTACGGACGAAGCCTATTGAAAATGGTTAACATCGGTTTATTATTTCACCTAGCCCCCATACAACTGAACCCCTCGAATAGGGCTTTTAAAACTTGTAATCAAACTACAGGTCGCAATTTTGGAGATAATTCAATGAAATTTGGCACATGATCTTTATGGTACCGTAGATGAAGCCTGTTGAAAATGGTTTGCATCGGTCCATTATTTCACCAAGCCCCCATACAACTGAACCCCTCGAATAGGGCTTTTAAAATTTGTAATCAAACTACAGGTCGCACTTTTGGAGATAATTCTATGAAATTTGGCACATGATCTTTTATGGTATTGTAGACGAAGTCTGTTGAAAATGGTTAACATCGGTCCATTATTTCACCTAGCCCCCATACAACTGAACCCCCGAATAGGGCTTTTAAAACTTGTAATCAAACTACAGGTCGCAATTTTGGAGATAATTCAATGAAATTTGGCACGTGATCTTTTATGGTACCGTAGATGAAGCGTGTTGAAAATGGTTTACATCGGTCCATTATTTCACCTAGCCCCCATACAACTGAACACGCCGAATAGGGCTTTTAATTTCATAATTATGTTTAATATACTCATATCTCGACAAAAAGCTGCAATAACCAAGTTGTATACAAGACTTGATGACCCCCACGAATTCCATAATAATAGGTTCTCATATGACCCTAGCCCCTATGAAAAGCCCCCATCAAAATTTCACTTAAATGTCCACAATTTTATTCATAAACGGCTTAAGTATGTATATCTAAGGCAAGGTACAATTCAACTTAAATGCTTTATTATGTCAACTAAATCACATTATATTTTTGTCAAAGGTGTAGGGTATTATATGGTCGGCCTCGCCCGACTATAATTTCTTACTTGTTTCCTATTCTGTTTGTTTCTCTTGTTGATTTCTAGCAGCTGCAAAAACTGCTAGAGAAAGACTAAGGGAGGAGAAGGGCAAAATAAAATTATTATTATTTTTTGTGAATGAAACATTTATTGACAATTTTCAACTTGATTGAAAAATAAAATTTTGTAGATTTTTTTTCTTGCTTACAGATAAAGGCAAAGAGTAGAAAAACTTGTATAAATATTCATTAGTCAAGAAATGATAAACACACAAAGGAAAAGGGCAGGCCTAAAAGTATGCTTGAATTATTTTCATTATTATTATAAAATAAGAAGAAAAAGAGTATATTTATAAAAAATTTATTCATTGGATTTTTGTATAATTGAAAATATTCCAAGAACAATAAACAAAAAGAATTTTAATGAATTACCCAAGTTAAACGAAAGGGAAAAGTTACAATTTTATAAGTTTTCAAGTTTATGGTTCAAAATTTCATATTAGAGTTTTATATATAAATCATCACTATCACACTATTAACCCACCCATATGTAGCTTTATTTAGAGGTCGGCTTGTCTTGAAATACATATTCTTAAAGCCGCTGATCCGTTCAATTTGTTTATTTTCATTCGTTAGATTGATATATTTTCGCCAAAAATTTTCTTTTGTTATTTCAAATTTGTTTGCATTTGTGCACACATTTCAAAACCTTGAACTGATTGAAAATTAATGGCATTTTTGGTACAAAAAAAAAAAAAACAACTTTTTGTGTACATTTATAGCGGCGTCGTTAGTTGCTGTTGTGTAGTTGTAAATTTTGCAAACATTTCAAATAAATAACAAGGCCCTCAAGGTAGGCTTTTAATTTTTTATCTGATTGGTAAATTTGAAAGTGAAACATATGTATGTATGTATGTAATATAAATGTATTTGTATGTTTGTATATTAGACGCAAAAATGCGGTCATGCTGTGGGCGTTAATGTAAATATTATTGAACGATTCAAATGTATACGGAAAGTAATGCGTTTACATTCAAAAAGCTTCAAGGACAATACTAGAACCTACAGACTAGACTATACAGTAAACTAAAGATTGGACTATAGACTAGACTATAGACTAGACCATAGACTAGAATAACTACTAATTATAGAATAGACAATAGACTAAAATAAATACTAATTATAGAATAGACTATACTCTAGACTAGACTATAGACTAGACCATGGACTACGCCATAGACTAGACAATAGATAAGACTATACTCTAGGACTATAAACTAGACTATAGACTAGACTATAGACTAGACTATAGACTAGACTATAGACTAGACTATAGACTAGACTATAGACTAGACTATAGACTAGACTATAGACTAGACTATAGACTAGACTATAGACTAGTCTATAGACTAGACTATAGACTAGACTATAGACTAGACTATAGACTAGACTATAGACTAGACTATAGACTAGACTATAGACTAGACTATGACTAGACCATAGACTAGACTATAGACTAGACTATAGACTAGACTATAGACTAGACTATAGACTAGACTATAGACTAGACTATAGACTAGACTATAGACTAGACTATAGACTAGACTATAGACTAGACTATAGACAAGACTATAGACTAGACTATAGACTAGACTATAGACTAGACTATAGACTAGACTATAGACTAGACTATAGACGAGACTATAGACTAGACTATAGACTAGACTATAGACTAGACTATAGACTAGACTAAAGACTAGACTATAGACTAGACCTATAGACTAGACTATAGACTAGACTGTAGACTAGACTATAGACTAGACTATAGACTAGACTAGACTACACTAGACTAGACTAGACTAGACTAGACTATGGACTAGTCTATAGACTAGACTATAGACTAGACTATAGACTAGTCTATAGACTAGACTATACTAGACTAGAGACTAGACTATAGACTAGACTAGACTAGACTATAGACTAGACTATAGACTAGACTATAGACTAGACTATACTAGACTAGACTAGACTAGACTAGACTATAGACTAGACTATAGACTAGACTATAGACTAGACTATAGACTAGACTATAGACTAGACTATAGACTAGACTATAGACTAGACTATAGACTAGACTATAGACTAGACTATAGACTAGACTATAGACTAGACTATAGACTAGACTATAGACTAGACTATAGACTAGACTATAGACTAGACTATAGACTAGACTATAGACTAGACTATAGACTAGACTATAGACTAGACTATAGACTAGACTATAGACTAGACTATAGACTAGACTATAGACTGACTATAGACTAGACTATAGACTAGACTATAGACTAGACTATAGACTAGACTATAGACTAGTCTATAGACTAGACTATAGACTAGACTATAGACTAGACTATAGACTAGACTATAGACTAGACTATAGACTAGAATTTAGACTAGACTATAGACTAGACTATAGACTAGACTATAGACTAGACTATAGACTAGACTATAGACTAGACTATAGACTAGACTATAGACTAGACTATAGACTAGACTATAGACTAGACTATAGACTAGACTATAGACTAGACTATAGACTAGACTATAGACTAGATATAGACTAGACTATAGACTAGACTATAGACTAGACTATAGACTAGACTATAGACTAGACTATAGACTAGACTATAGACTAGACTATAGACTAGACTATAGACTAGACTATAGACTAGACTATAGACTAGACTATAGACTAGACTATAGACTAGACTATAGACTAGACTATAGACTAGACTATAGACTAGACTATAGACTAGACTATAGACTAGACTATAGACTAGACTATAGACTAGACTATAGACTAGACTATAGACTAGACTATAGACTAGACTATAGACTAGACTATAGACTAGACTATAGACTAGACTATAGACTAGACTATAGACTAGACTATAGACTAGATAGACTAGACTATAGACTAGACTATAGACTAGACTATAGACTAGACTATAGACTAGACTATAGACTAGACTATAGACTAGACTATAGACTAGACTATAGACTAGACTATAGACTAGACTATAGACTAGACTATAGACTAGACTAGACTAGACTATAGACTAGACTATAGACTAGACTATAGACTAGACTATAGACTAGACTATAGACTAGACTATAGACTAGACTATAGACTAGACTATAGACTAGACTATAGACTAGACTATAGACTAGACTATAGACTAGACTATAGACTAGACTAGACTATAGACTATAGACTATAGACTATAGACTATAGACTATAGACTAGACTAGACTAGACTAAACTAGACTATAGACTAGACTATAAACTAGACTATAGATTAAACTATAGACTAGACTATAGACTAGACTATAGACTAGACTATAGACTAGACTATAGACTAGACTATAGACTAGACTATAGACTAGACTATAGACTAGACTATAGACTAGACTATAGACTAGACTATAGACTAGACTATAGACTAGACTATAGACTAGACTATAGACTAGACTATAGACTAGACTATAGACTAGACTATAGACTACACTATAGACTAGACTATAGACTAGACTATAGACTAGACTATAGACTAGACTATAGACTAGACTATAGACTAGACTATAGACTAGACTATAGACTAGACTATAGACTAGACTATAGACTAGACTATAGACTAGACTATAGACTAGACTATAGACTAGACTATAGACTAGACTATAGACTAGACTATAGACTAGACTATAGACTAGACTATAGACTAGACTATAGACTAGACTATAGACTAGACTATAGACTAGACTATAGACTAGACTATAGACTAGACTATAGACTAGACTATAGACTAGACTATAGACTAGACTATAGACTAGACTATAGACTAGACTATAGACTAGACTATAGACTAGACTATAGACTAGACTATAGACTAGACTATAGACTAGACTATAGACTAGACTATAGACTAGACTATAGACTAGACTATAGACTAGACTATAGACTAGACTAGACTAGACTATAGACTAGACTATAGACTAGACTATAGACTAGACTATAGACTAGACTATAGACTAGACTATAGACTAGACTATAGACTAGACTATAGACTAGACTATAGACTAGACTATAGACTAGACTATAGACTAGACTATAGACTAGACTATAGACTAGACTATAGACTAGACTATAGACTAGACTATAGACTAGACTATAGACTAGACTATAGACTACACTATAGACTAGACTATAGATTAGACTATAGACTAGACTATAGACTAGACTATAGACTAGACTATAGATTAGACTATAGATTAGACTATAGACTAGACTATAGACTAGACTATAGACTAGACTATAGACTAGACTATAGACTAGACTATAGACTAGACTATAGACTAGACTATAGACTAGACTATAGACTAGACTATAGACTAGACTATAGACTTGACTATAGACTAGACTATAGACTAGACTATAGACTAGACTATAGACTAGACTATAGACTAGACTATAGACTAGACTATAGACTAGACTATAGACTAGACTATAGACTAGACTATAGACTAGACTATAGACTAGACTATAGACTAGACTATAGACTTGACTATAGACTAGACTATAGACTAGACTATAGACTAGACTATAGACTAGACTATAGACTAGACTATAGACTAGACTATAGACTAGACTATAGACTAGACTATAGACTAGACTATAGACTAGACTATAGACTTGACTATAGACTAGACTATAGACTAGACTATAGACTAGACAATAGACTAGACTATAGACTAGACTATAGACTAGACTATAAACTAGACTATAGACTAGACTATAGACTAGACTATAGACTAGACTATAGACTAGACTATAGACTAGACTATAGACTAGACTATAGACTAGACTATAGACTAGACTATAGACTAGACTATAGACTAGACTATAGACTAGACTATAGATTAGACTATAGATTAGACTATAGACTATACTATAGACTAGACTATAGACTAGACCATAGACTAGACCATAGACTAGACTATAGACTAGACTATAGGCTAGACTATAGACTAGACTATGGACTAGACTATAGACTAGACTATAGACTAGACTATTGACTGTACTATATACTAGACTATAGACTAGACTATATACTAGACTATATACTAGACTATAGACTAGACTATAGACTAGACTATAGAGTAGACTATAGACTAGACTATAGACTAGACTATAGACTAGACTATAGACTAGACTATAGACTAGACTATAGACTAGGACTATAGACTAGACTATTGACTAGACTATAGACTAGACTATAGACTAGACTATAGACTAGACTATAGACTAGACTATAGACTAGACTATAGACTAGACTATAGACTAGACTATAGACTAGACTATAGACTAGACTATAGACTAGACTATAGACTAGACTATAGACTAGACTATAGACTAGACTATAGACTAGACTATAGACTAGACTATAGACTAGACTATAGACTAGACTATAGACTAGATATAGACTAGACTATAGACTAGACTATAGACTAGACTATAGACTAGACTATAGACTAGACTATAGACTAGACTATAGACTAGACTATAGACTAGACTATAGACTAGACTATAGACTAGACTATAGACTAGACTATAGACTAGACTATAGACTAGACTATAGACTAGACTATAGACTAGACTATAGACTAGAATAGACTAGACTATAGACTAGACTATAGACTAGACTATAGACTAGACTATAGACTAGACTATAGACTAGACTATAGACTAGACTATAGACTAGACTATAGACTAGACTATATACTAGACTATAGACTAGACTATAGACTAGACTATAGACTAGACTATAGACTAGACTGTAGAGTAGACTATAGACTAGACTGTAGAGTAGACTATAGACTAGACTGTAGAGTAGACTATTGACTAGACTATAGACTAGACTATTGACTAGACTATAGACTAGACTATAGACTAGACTATAGACTAGACTATAGACTAGACTATAGACTAGACTATAGACTAGACTAGACTAGACTATAGACTAGACTATAGACTAGACTATAGACTAGACTATAGACTAGACTATAGACTAGACTATAGACTAGACTATAGACTAGACTATAGACTAGACTATAGACTAGACTATAGACTAGACTATAGACTAGACTATAGACTAGACTATAGACTAGACTATAGACTAGACTATAGACTAGACTATAGACTAGACTATAGACTAGACATATACTAGACTATAGACTAGACTATAGACTAGACTATAGACTAGACTATAGACTAGACTATAGACTAGACTATAGACTAGACTATAGACTAGACTATAGACTAGACTATAGACTAGACTATAGACTAGACTATAGACTAGACTATAGACTAGACTATAGACTAGACTATAGACTAGACTATAGACTAGACTATAGACTAGACTATAGACTAGACTATAGACTAGACTATAGACGACTATAGATACACTATAGACTAGACTATAGATTAGACTATAGACTAGACTATAGACTAGACTATAGACTAGACTATAGATTAGACTATAGATTAGACTATAGACTAGACTATAGACTAGACTATAGACTAGACTATAGACTAGACTATAGACTAGACTATAGACTAGACTATAGACTAGACTATAGACTAGACTATAGACTAGACTATAGACTAGACTATAGACTTGACTATAGACTAGACTATAGACTAGACTATAGACTAGACTATAGACTAGACTATAGACTAGACTATAGACTAGACTATAGACTAGACTATAGACTAGACTATAGACTAGACTATAGACTAGACTATAGACTAGACTATAGACTAGACTATAGACTAGACTATAGACTATGACTATAGACTAGACTATAGACTAGACTATAGACTAGACTATAGACTAGACTATAGACTAGACTATAGACTAGACTATAGACTAGACTATAGACTAGACTATAGACTAGACTATAGACTAGACTATAGACTGACTATAGACTAGACTATAGACTAGACTATAGACTAGATAAACTAGACTATAGACTAGACTATAGACTAGATAAACTAGACTATAGACTAGACTATAGACTAGACTATAGACTAGACTATAGACTAGACTATAGACTAGACTATAGACTAGACTATAGACTAGACTATAGACTAGACTATAGACTAGACTATAGACTAGACTATAGACTAGACTATAGACTAGACTATAGATTAGACTATAGATTAGACTATAGACTATACTATAGACTAGACTATAGACTAGACATAGACTAGACCATAGACTAGACTATAGACTAGACTATAGGCTAGACTATAGACTAGACTGGACTAGACTATAGACTAGACTATAGACTAGACTATGACTGTACTATATACTAGACTATAGACTAGACTATATACTAGACTATATACTAGACTATAGACTAGACTATAGACTAGACTATAGAGTAGACTATAGACTAGACTATAGACTAGACTATAGACTAGACTATAGACTAGACTATAGACTAGACTATAGACTAGGCTATAGACTAGACTATTGACTAGACTATAGACTAGACTATAGACTAGACTATAGACTAGACTATAGACTAGACTATAGACTAGACTATAGACTAGACTATAGACTAGACTATAGACTAGACTATAGACTAGACTATAGACTAGACTATAGACTAGACTATAGACTAGACTATAGACTAGACTATAGACTAGACTATAGACTAGACTATAGACTAGACTATAGACTAGACTATAGACTAAGACTATAGACTAGACTATAGACTAGACTATAGACTAGACTATAGACTAGACTATAGACTAGACTATAGACTAGACTATAGACTAGACTATAGACTAGACTATAGACTAGACTATAGACTAGACTATAGACTAGACTATAGACTAGACTATAGACTAGACTATATACTAGACTATAGACTAGACTATAGACTAGACTATAGACTAGACTATAGACTAGACTGTAGAGTAGACTATAGACTAGACTGTAGAGTAGACTATAGACTAGACTGTAGAGTAGACTATTGACTAGACTATAGACTAGACTATTGACTAGACTATAGACTAGACTAGACTAGATATAGACTAGACTGTAGACTAGACTATAGACTAGACTGTAGAGTAGACTATAGGCTAGACTGTAGAGTAGACTATAGACTAGACTGTAGAGTAGACTATTGACTAGACTATAGACTAGACTATAGACTAGAGACTATAGACTAGACTAATAGACTAGACTATAGACTAGACTATAGACTAGACTATAGACTAGACTATAGACTAGACTATAGACTATATTATATACTAGACTATAGACGATAGACTAGAGATAGACTAGACTATATACTAGACTATATTATATACTAGACTATAGACTAGACTATAGACTAGACCATAGACTAGACTATAGACTAAACTAAAGACTAGACTACAGACTAGACTATAGACTAGACTATAGACTAGACTATAGACTAGACTATAGACTAGACTATAGACTAGACTATAGACTAGACTATAGACTAGGCTATAGACTAGACTATAGACTAGACTATAGACTAGACTATAGACTAGACTATAGACTAGACTATAGACTAGACTATAGACTAGACTATAGACAAGACTATAGACTAGACTATAGACTGGACTATAGACTAGACTATAGACTAGACTATAGACTAGACTATAGACTAGACTATAGACTAACTATATACTAGACTATATACTAGACTATAGACTAGACTATGACCAGCAAGGCTATTACAAAAACCCTAGTCTAGATTTAATTCCTGCCAAGACTACGAAGTAAGCCATTATCTCGATTGTATACTAGGCTAAAGACTGCAGACCAGACTATTATCTAGTTTATGGTCTAAACTACAGAACAGACCATAGATCATACAATGTTCAAAATCATTAACTCCACTATAGACTTCACTATTTAGTAGGCTATAGACAAGACTATTTTCTGGACGTTTATACGATAATAATCTGAAGTCCAATCAGGTCTATATTGTAGATTATAGGCTGGTTTATGATTTGCACTAAAGACTAGATTATAGTCTGAAAGCTGTAGAGATAACAATTGTCTATACTATACTCAGACAGTGGACCTTGCTATTATAATGACTAAAATTTGACTATGGTCTGAGCTATTCATTTGACTGAAGTATCGACTATAGAGGAAACTTTAACTTTAACACTAGAATAAACTATTGACTAGACTACAGACTAAACTATGTTTAAACTATATTTTAATTCATAGACTAAGCTATAGTATTGAATATAGTCAGTATTTTAATAAAAATGTTTTTTAACATTTTTATATTTCAGACAAAATACACTAAAAATAATTTGCTCATCATCACGATGCTGTTCATCATTAAAATAGACAAAAAAGAACTTTACGTCTTTATACAATAATTTTTGCACCCACAGAAAAATTAAGTACGAAAAAAGAAACGTAATAATAAAAATAAAGTTGTTTGAGGAAGGATGAATAAAAATGATTCTTTTATTATTATGAGTAATTGCCCTCATGTTTAACAAACATTTGTCCTTAATACTCAATCGTTTTTATGTGGGGAAAAAAATGCCAGTAAAAGAGATGCAAGTAAATGTATAAATTTTGTATGTGTTTAAGGATCATGGCATTATGAAAAATTTGTTCGTGTTGGTTATTTGTTGTCATTATTATTATATTATTATTATTATTTTGATATCATTTACCCACACAAGCAGCAGCAGCAGCAATAGGAAACAAAGATACAAACTTTTAGAAATACTCTAACTATTGTTATTATTAGCATTATTTTATAACCTTAATGAGTTTGTTGAGTTAACGTCTCAATGATGAGAAATGCTGCAGCAACTAATACTTCTATGTTAAATAGAAGTATAAAGATTGACAGAGTCCTTGCATAACAGACAGGATATAGAGAGGTTTGCTTAGGTTTTTGTGTTAGTTATTTGTTATCATTTTATGAGTTTATGCATGTGTGTGAGTGATGATTTTTATTGTATGAGAGCAAAAATATTTAATGTTTCATCGTTATTATGAGGTTTTTTATGACCAGCTTGTTTTCTGTCTACTTTTCTCTTTATGGTTGTTACCGTTTTTCAGTTTGATGAGTTTTTTTAATAGACAACAACTTGCAAAGCTGAAAAAAATTGTTGGAAATTAAATGAACAAATTACCAGTGCGTGACTTGAGGGAGATAATTTGATGGGTGTTTGTTGCTTTTTTACGTTTTTTGAAATACTTTTCTTTAATGTTTATATTAAAAATGAAAATTATAAAAAAAAAACTTTAAATTTTATATTTAACAAAAATTAAAAAATAACTTGAATAGAATTGTCAACTTGACAAAATCTAACAACTACAGTTTTGTTCACAGACCAATCGTGGCAACAGCCTTCAACTTCAAACCATTTATATGGACATTGTTGAAACAATATTAATGTTTACTTATAAAACTAAACAAATCTTAAATAAAAGAAATATTTTCCAAGAAAATCCTAAATTTCTTTAACTCTTCTAAAAAAAAAATGTTATCATTCATTTTCCAAAATCTCAAAACAACTAAAACATACTTTTAGGAGTCATTGTCTTTTTGGTTTATTCAACTTCTAATCGAATGCAGGTCAGTTAGTATTTCTAACACACACACACACAAAACTACATAAAAATATTACAGCAATAGACAACATTCTAAATTCCTTATAGTTTAATTTTAAAGAAATCTGTATAATATTCGGAAAATTTTTCAAATAATCTTTGCATTTACTTAGTAAAGAGAAAATCAAATTTTTATTTAGTTTTTAAAGCTTGTTAAGTTTTTTTCTTAGTTTTTTTTTTCAATATTTTGTTTATAACAATCTAAAATAGAAACAATGTTAATATAAACCTTAAAAGGAAGAAAAATTTCATTTTAAAATTGGTTTAAGTATTAGAGCAAACACAGACAACAAGGTATACATACATACTTGGATAGAGTAAAGAATATGAGAGCATATACACATACATAGTAAAATCTTGAAGAGGAAACTACACTGGGAAAAATATTTAATAAGAGAAACTTGAGAGCTTAATTCGTTATCAAAGCGATTTGATTTTAGAAATTATGACTGCATACCAGACTATAGACGAGACAATGAACGAAACTACATAGGAGGATAATAGACTGAACTATAGAGCATAATATAAACTAGACTTATAAAATGACTATAAAGAAGACTGTAATCTATTCTAGAGTCTAGACTATAGACTAGACTATAGACTAGACTATAGACTAGACTATAAACTAGACTACTAGACTAGACTAGACTATAGACTAGACTATAGACTAGACTATATACTAGACTATAGTCTAGTCTATAGTCTAGTCTATAGTCTAGTCTAGACTAGACTACTATAGACTAGACTATAGACTAGACTATAGACTAGACTATAGACTAGACTATGAATAGACTAGAATATAGACTAGACTATAGACTAGACTATAGACTAGACTATAGACTAGACTATAGACTAGACTATAGACTAGACTATAGACTAGACTATAGACTAGACTATAGACTAGACTATAGACTAGACTATAGACTAGACTATAGACTAGACTATAGACTAGACTATAGACTAGACTATAGACTAGACTATAGACTAGACTATAGACTAGACTATAGACTAGACTATAGACTAGACTATAGACTAGACATAGACTAGACTATAGACTAGACTATGACTAGACTATAGACTAGACTATAGACTAGACTATAGACTAGACTATAGACTAGACTATAGACTAGACTATAGACTAGACTATAGACTAGACTATAGACTAGATATAGACTAGACTATAGACTAGACTATAGACTAGACTATAGACTAGACTATAGACTAGACTATAGACTAGACTATAGACTAGACTATAGACTAGACTATAGACTAGACTATAGACTAGACTAGACTAGACTATGACTAGACTATAGACTAGACATAGACTAGACTATAGACTAGACTATAGACTAGACTATAGACTAGACTATAGACTAGACTATAGACATAGACTATAGACTAGACTATGACTAGACTATAGACTAAGACCTATAGACTAGACTATAGACTAGACTATAGACTAGACTATAGACTAGACTATAGACTAGACTATAGACTAGACTATAACTAGACGATAACTAGACTTGACTAGACTATAGACTAGACTATAAGACTAGACTATAGACTAACTATTAGACTGACTATAGACTAGCTATAGACTAGACTATAGACTAGACTATAGACTAGGACTATAGACTAGACTATAGACTCGACTATAGACTAGACTATAGACTAGACTATAGACTAGACATAGACTCGACTATAGACTAGACTATAGACTAGACCTATAGACTAGACTATAGACTAGACCATAGACTACACTATAGACTAGACTAAGACTCGACTATAGACTAGACTATAGACTAGACTATAGACTAGACTATAGACTAGGACTATAGACTAGACTATAGACTAGACTATAGACTAGACTATAGACTAGGACTATAGACTAGACTATAGACTAGACTATAGACTAGACTATAGACTAGACTATCTAGGACTAGACTATAGACTAGACTATAGACTAGACTATAGACTAGACTATAGACTAGACTATAGACTAGACTATAGGACTATAGACTAGACTATAGACTACGACTATAGACTAGACTATAGACTAGACTATAGACTAGACTATAGACTAAGACTAGACTATAGACTAGACTATAGACCTAGACTATAGGACTAGACTATAGACTAGACTATAGCTAGACTATAGACTAGACTTATAGACTAGACTATAGACTAGACTATAGGACTCGACTATAGACTAGACTATAGACTAGACTATAGACTCGACTATAGACTAGACTATAGACTAGACTATAGACTAGACTATAGACTAGACTATAGACTAGACTATAGACTAGACATACCTGGACTTACTAGACTATAGACTAGACTCTATAGGACTAGACCTATAGACTATAGACTATAGACTAGACTATAGACTAGACTATAGACTAGACTATAGACTAGACTATAGACTAGACTATAGACTAGACTATAGACTCGACTATAGACTAGACTATAGACTAGACTATAGACTCGACTATAGACTAGACTATAGACTAGACTATAGACTAGACTATAGACTAGACTATAGACTAGACTATAGACTGGACTACAGACTAGACTATAGACTAGACTATAGACTGGACTTTAGACTAGACTATAGACTAGACTATAGACTATACTATAGACTAGACTATAGACTAGACTATGGACTAGACTATAGACTAGACTATAGACTAGACTATAGACTAGACTATAGACTAGACTATAGACTAGACTATGGACTAGACTATAGACTAGACTATAGACTAGACTATAGACTAGACTATAGACTAGACTATAGACTAGACTATGGACTAGACTATAGACTAGACTATAGACTAGACTATAGACTAGACTATAGACTAGACTATAGACTAGACTAGGACTATAGGACTAGACTAGACTAGACTATGACTAGACTAGGACTAGACTATAGACTAGACTATAGACTAGACTATAGACTAGACTATAGACTAGACTATAGACTAGACTATAGACTAGACTTTAGACTAGACTATAGGACTAGACTATTAGACTGGACTATAGACTAGACTTTAGACTAGGACTATAGACTAGACTAGACTATAGGCTAGACTATAGACTAGACTATAGACTAGACTATAGGCTAGACTATAGACTACAAAATTGACTATACTTACTTGACTATGGACTTGACTATATACTAGACTTTAGAACAGGACTAGACCAGACTTGCCTATATACTATAGACCAGACTACATGGGACTATTAACTAGACTATATTATGAACCATAGACTAGTCTTTAAGTTGAACTACAGAATAGCAAAATTTTAATGCATTAGTCTTTATTATATTAAGGTCTATAGACTATATTGTAAACTACAAAGCGGATAATGGTCTGAACTATGGACCGTACTATAGTCAGTACTATAAATAGACTATGATTTATTTAAACAATTGTACACCTTGTAAGTATGTAAACTAGGACTTTTGAAAGTAAATTTTTTAAGGTTTGCTATAGTTTAAAGCCTTACAGTGTATACTTTAAACATTTCCTGTATAACGAACCCACAAATTGTAAATTGCTTTAACTAGACAATATGAGAAGAAAAAGACTAGCAAACAAACTGTAATGATAATAGTAATCGGTCCAGTCAAGTCAAGACACTCTACTGACCGAAGTGATTTTTGAGAGAAATCAAATAAAAAAATATTTTAAATCCACTTAACTCAAAGTAACTCTTAATTTTAAAGAGTTCTAGGTTAATACATGCAGAAATGTGAAACAAGGAAATATTTTTCAGAATAATTAAGAAGATCGGAAGATCGTTTTTAAGGAGGTTGGTTATTGAAGAAAATCCGATCATGCCAATGGCAAATTGAACTGCACCACAGTTTTTATATCCTTTTCTTTGTATTTATTTGTATAACTTTTATATCTAAACATTCTTAACTAATCTTTATTGTAGCGCACTTTAAGGAGTATGAAAAAAGAGGAAAGAAAAGAAGAGAAAGAAATTCGAATGATTTATAAAAAGGAAACGGAAATATGTTGACCATAGACAAACACACACATCATAACCAGTTATAAACTTCAATGATGAAGCACTAACTACAGATATAAAATACTTTTTAGATAAAGGAGTTTTTAGAGTTTAATTTAAATTAAAAATTAAACTTTTATATTTAAATAACAAAAATAAGAATATTTAAATATTTATTAATAATTCCTATAAAACCTTAATTATTTTATTTTAAATGAAAATATAAATAAAATACGAATAATAAAATAATGACAAATTTATATTTTACTAAACAAGGCATGTGTTTGTACTAGATAATACATAATTTATTCAAAATTTATTGATTAAAAACTATTGAATGATATTAGCAATACAGTCAGATAACATTTAAAAATTGGTGAATTAATTTTATATATAATTTTGTTTAAAATCTTTATATCACCAACTTTTAATTTTTTTTTTTTCAATATAATGCCTCATCATTTCTGTTTCAGTTAAATAACTTTTTCAAACGACTTTTTTCCAGCTAGTTAAAAGCGTAAAGCTGCATTTACTTTTGTTTTCATATATGATTTATAATTATTTTTCAACATAATTCTTTTCATTATTCTTTCATTTGCTTGCATGTGTACTACAATTAATGGTACAATAAAAAAAAAACCCCATGAAAACGAAGCGAAATTGTTATAAGAGCATCAAGTTTTTCTTTATAAAAATCATTATTTCAGTTAAAAAATGCATAAAAAGGTAAAATAATAAAGTATGTTTAAAAATAGTAGAGAGAAAACAAAACTAAAAGGAAAAAATAAATTGTTTTACGAACTTACTTACTGTGGCAAAAAAAAAAACAGTGACTTAATTATTACGCTGTTTTATGTATTGTAGTTGTTGTATGTACAGCAAAAGTAAATAATTACTAAAAGGATAATTAACAATCATACTTTACAAGTACATATATACAATTAAACAAAAAAAATCAGTTGGAATATGCAAAAGAAATTAACCCTTTAAACAACTGAAGTAGAAATGATCAAAGTTTTCTTTTTTGTTAACAAACTAATGCGTATGAGTGATAATTAATTCGAATAAAAATTAAATATTACGCATACGTGGTGTTGTCCTTTAAATAGTAGATTTATGTCAAAAAGTAAAAAGTGAGAGTTGTGTTAGAGTAGAGTTAGCGTTAGAATTAGAGTAGAGTTAGAGTAGAGTTAGAGTAGAGTTAGAGTAGAGTTAGAGTAGAGTTAGAGTAGAGTTAGAGTAGAGTTAGAGTAGAGTTAGAGTAGAGTTAGAGTAGAGTTAGAGTAGAGTTAGAGTAGAGTTAGAGTAGAGTTAGATAGAGTTAGAGTAGAGTTAGAGTAGAGTTACTCTAGAAATAGAGTGGAGTTAGGGTAAATTTAGAATAGACTAGAATTAGAGTAGATTTAAAACAAAAAGTTGAAGTTTTCTTTTGTTAACCCGCCGATGCGTATGAGTGATATTTAATTCTAATAAAAGTTAATTATTACTCATACAAGGTGGTGTTTACAAAATAACAATTAAGTCCTTCCTGTTTCTCCGTTTCTTATTGATCTAACTTTAATTTAATATCCTATAAAGTGTTAACTTGTTATTCAATTTATAACAATTGATTTACCCAACCTGTACACATGCCAATAAAACCAATTTGCAAATAAACAAAAACACATATCAACAAATTCAAACTTACTGTCAGAAAGCACAAAAAAAACGGAATTAATAAAATTTATGTTAAACATAAATTAAATTGAAATTTAAACAAAACCACACAGATATAACCATGTACAACTTATTACATAAACGACATGCACACAATATAATACCAGGGCTTTACAATGATGTCATAAATAATTAATTAATAATAAAATAAGAGTATTTATTTTATTAAAATTTATATTGCAAAAAAAAAAACATACAAAATGAGAAAAATAAAATAAATATTAAGTAGTAATGAAAACAAAAAAAAAACTATTTGTTATAACACAGCAAATAACTAAATTAATGAAATGTAAATAACAAATCTATAGAAAAAAATTAATATAAATATAAATATTTTATTTATTTATTTTTGCTCTAAACTCAAGTCAGCGTAACATAAATACAACATTCATATTACAGTTTTTTACAACTGGTATTGAATAGAAAAAGGGATTTACATAAAATGTAATATAATGAAGTTATTAACTAATACTGGGGAGAGAAAATGATGTCGCAGGGCAAATTTCCTTAAAGATGAAAAAGTAACTCTTTAATGATCGTAGTTTCTATAAGATTTTGCCAAACAAGGGAACCTTTATGCTCTGCAAACGCACTAACAAGCCTTCAGAGGGTTAACAAATATAAAGTTTCCTTGACGTAATTCCCAAAAATTTTCCAATGAGTGTTCGTGAACGATGCTATGTAGGGAATAATATCACTCCGAATATATTTAGATCTAATTTCTATTAAAGATAGACAAAGAAAGTACTCCAGAGTTTTTCTGTTCACTTACGTGTCCTTTCAGAATACGTACCTTTATACTGACCTCAGTCTTGCTCAAGCTTCTCGTTCTGCTCTCGTTACCGCCACCCCATAAGATCTTTGTGGTTCTACCCACCATTTCGTTATTCCAAGAGGCTTTATGTGATTCCTTCAAAATTACCTCTATTTTTAATGCAGCCCTCGTCAACTTAAATATCTCGATCTCCCTTCCCTTTAAAGCTAGTATATTCGATTTTTCGTTAACGTCTACTCCCGAATAGCCTAGTACTCATATGATGTAAACCTTATCTCATATGATGTAAACCTTATTCACTCCGATGAAGGTTTATTTGAAAACCTCAAAATTGGCCGTTCATTAAACTGTCTTCTAGCCGGGTTGCCTGAATGCAGGTAGCTTTGATGCAGTGAGTACTGTTGATTACAGTGCGGTGTACTTGTTAAGTCTAGTGATAGCAGTCTTTTTACTGCTCTTTCTACTGGCGGGTGAGTGATTTCCTTCCCTCTTTTAGGATTTGAGTCCTCAACACTGCCTTTAGTGACTAGTGATGCTATGAGCAAAGTCTTTAGTATTTTTGTGTCCTTTTTTGGACAATTGTTGTAACATCCCTTCCATTTGTCACCTTCACAATATTTAAAACGTCAAGTTTAAAACGATATAGGCCCTACGTTTGTTCTTGCCATAACTAGTCATAAAGTTCGGGTCGATACTAAATAGAATTCCATCCGCTCCTTCTTTTCTTTGAAGGACATCCCATTTCTCAAGAACTTCCTATATGCGCTCTTTAGCCAGTTTACTGACACGTCCTTTTATGTATCTTTGTCAGTTTCAAATAGTTCAAGTTCAAGGATGCGAGTTTAGCATGGACGTGACGTTGATGAGCATGATGAGCGATTGCGCGCTTCACTTATTCTTGACCAGATCCTCTATGTTACCCTCTTACTCTATTTTCCTTGATGAAAGACCCTGATCTTGGTGTATTGCAATCCCGGTGTAAAGATGTGCTACTAGTACCTCTAGTCTGCCGAGACTTTAAACTGCTGATGTCACTTCACTCCTCGGCCAGTCCTTGGTATGAATTGATAACCAGAGATTTGGTACTATGGGTGGTCAGGACTTATCCTGTCTGATTCCCCACAGAGGAGTGACTGTGGGACTAAGCGTTGGAAATGAGTTGGCATTAATTGTATATGATACGAGATTAATGTAGGAGTAAAGGGGCCTTGCCCACCCGTATGCCTAGAATAAGTGTGTCGGATGAATGAGAAGTGTACTTGGTTGAATGATGAAGGTATTTTATACAAGTGATACCATTGAATTTTCCTTCCTTGTCCAGGTATATTCTGAGTAAACTCTGTTCATACCAGAATTACCACAGTGTGTCACTGTGAGCAAGAACAAAGTCTCGGCTTATTTGATGGATTCGTACTTCGGTCTACTGGTTACGTCTCCATGTGCTGTTGCTAACTCAACAGAGGCCATCCCATCTGCGCACAGTGGTATAGGAAAAAAAAAAGAGGGAAATAATTCGGTAACTTCTAAACGGTTAATCCGATTTTAATGAAATTTGGTATGCACAAAGAGGAGGTGTTGTCGAGTTTAGGTTTTGAATTTGGACCTTATTGGCCAACCAGGGGCCCGGCGGGGGGTCCTCAAATTAGGACACCTCGGCTATGTTAAACGATCCTATTTCTTCATTTGAGTTCCGATTTAAAAAAAATTTCGTATATAGAATCTCCTCATCGAGCACTATAAAAAATGTCGTCGTAGCAGTAAATTATCTCTTATAGTTTAGGAGATATTCGCATTTGAATATTAAAATTTTTACCGTCCTTACTTTAGTTTTTTTGATAATAGCAGGTCCAAATATTTCCGATTTTCGCCATTTTTTTTTATTTGCTTAACAACAAGTTTATATACCAAGCAGTGAAAGAATTATGTAAAAATCATGACTGAGTCCAAAGTTATAGGCATTTAAATTTAAAAAATTAAAAAAGGCGATTTTTTGTCATTTTTTTGGGAAAAAAGTATCTTTTTCTTTTAAGTTATCTAAAAAGTTTCTAAGAAGATGTATATAGAATTTATACTTTTTGGAAAGCTGACTTTACATAAAATACGATAAATGAAACAAAACCTAAAAATTTTTGATACCGAGGGGACCAGGTCCATCCAAAAAAACCCTATTTTTTATGGAAAATTAAATTTTGAGCAAAAATTCTCAAATCGCATAGTCGATATCAAATTATAGTGACCTGTTTTATATGACCCAATAAGTTCTTAATCATTTTGTAACGGGTTTCGATAACCCCGCCCCTGGTATGGATATAATAGGCAAAAAACCAAAAAATCCCATTTTTGGGATTTTTAAAACTTTTTTGGGAATTCCGGGATTTCTAATAAGAAAATTCGAAATTTTTATTTAATTTTAGATTTTGAGTAAAAAAATCTACCTAACTGTAAAATTTCATCAAAAAATATTCATAAATAAAATTTTTATTGCAATTTGAAAAATTTGTATCTTCGCAAAAACTGAATAAAAAACATTTTTTAATTTTTTTTAAAAAAATTATTCCGCGAATTTTTTAATTTTCAAAAATTATATACAGTTTTGAAAAATAGACAAAATTACCTTTCCATTGATATATAACATGCCTACCTAATGTTTTTTAAGTGACAAATTAATTAGGGAAAACTCAACATCTTTTAGAAAATTTGCCTAGCACTATTATTTTCATCCATAAGGTTAACTCTTAAATTTGTTACATATATGGATGAAAATAATAGTGCTAGGCAAATTTTCTAAAAGATGTTGAGTTTTCCCTAATTAATTTGTCACTTAAAAAACATTAGGTAGGCATGTTATATATCAATGGAAAGGTAATTTTGTCTATTTTTCAAAACTGTATATAATTTTTGAAAATTAAAAAATTCGCGGAATACTTTTTTTAAAAAAAATTAAAAAATGTTTTTTATTCAGTTTTTGCGAAGATACAAATTTTTCAAATTGCAATAAAAATTTTATTTATGAATATTTTTTGATGAAATTTTACAGTTAGGTAGATTTTTTTACTCAAAATCTAAAATTAAATAAAAATTTCGAATTTTCTTATTAGAAATCCCGGAATTCCCAAAAAAGTTTTAAAAATCCCAAAAATGGGATTTTTTGGTTTTTTGCCTATTATATCCATACCAGGGGCGGGGTTATCGAAACCCGTTACAAAATGATTAAGAACTTATTGGGTCATATAAAACAGGTCACTATAATTTGATATCGACTATGCGATTTGAGAATTTTTGCTCAAAATTTAATTTTCCATAAAAAATAGGGTTTTTTTGGATGGACCTGGTCCCCTCGGTATCAAAAATTTTTAGGTTTTGTTTCATTTATCGTATTTTATGTAAAGTCAGCTTTCCAAAAAGTATAAATTCTATATACATCTTCTTAGAAACTTTTTAGATAACTTAAAAAGAAAAAGATACTTTTTTCCCAAAAAAATGACAAAAAATCGCCTTTTTTTAATTTTTTAAATTTAAATGCCTATAACTTTGGACTCAGTCATGATTTTTACATAATTCTTTCACTGCTTGGTATATAAACTTGTTGTTAAGCAAATAAAAAAAAATGGCGAAAATCGGAAATATTTGGACCTGCTATTATCAAAAAAACTAAAGTAAGGACGGTAAAAATTTTAAAATTTTAATATTCAAATGCGAATATCTCCTAAACTATAAGAGATAATTTACTGCTACGACGACATTTTTTATAGTGCTCGATGAGGAGATTCTATATACGAAATTTTTTTTAAATCGGAACTCAAATGAAGAAATAGGATCGTTTTAAAAATTTAACATAGCCGAGGTGTCCTAATTTGAGGACCCCCCGCCGGGCCCCTGGTTGGCCTATAAGGTCCAAATTCAAAACCTAAACTCGACAACACCTCCTCTTTGTGCACACCAAATTTCATTAAAATCGGATTAACCGTTTAGAAGTTACCGAATTATTTCCCTCTTTTTTTTTTTCCTATACCACTGTGCTGCGTGGTTGTAAACGGAAGTGATGTTTTTGCATCTCGAAAGTTAAGCAATGGGGCAGCAATGGTCAGAGATTAGATAGCTTAAGTACTTGAGCAAAGTGCACGTATACTGGACCGCAACTTCCATATACGTAAATTGCTACCTGCGTGTAAGAAACACAATGGGGCGATGGTGAGTCGTCACAAAAGCTCACCCAATGTTTGAAAAAGACCACCGTGTAATAAGGCCCTCAGGGCAAGTGTTCACATTAAGGACTTCAACATTCTATTGGTCTATTGAAATTTTACCTGTCGTATTATCGACATAGTAGAGATCCTGGTTAGGTGTCTTCTTTTTCTAGCTAATTTTTTCTCTTTTGAGACACCTTAACTTTCGAGGTTGAATTCGCTGACGTATTCATCTTTGGAATATCTGTCGCAGAATTCGGACTTAAAGTTGAGGAAGTGGAACTCTTTTTCTCGGGAGATCAGATTCTCTTTGCTTAGATATTGAGAGGGAATATGATATTTTCTGTGGATTATCGTGGGCTTTAGAGCCTAAGACTGCTTAGAGATCTCTCCGAATACATTTTTCTCTTTCACCTATATGTTTTTGCCAATGACATGCTGTACACTTGACAGTAGTCTCCGTAGAGTGGAGTTAAACTAGCGTAGTGTTTCTGATATATTCTAGATAATCTATAAGTTTTATAGATTTATGTTATACAAAGAAACATTATCTCCTTTAAAGCAAACCTATAGATATTTAAATACTTTTAAAGTCCCCACAAAAACCCGTATGCTTCACATTTAAACACTTTTTGTTTTTATTAACTTAACTGAAATATATTTTCATTTAAACACAATGGACACTAGCAAATACCAGCAGCTGCAAACATTTAAATGACCATTGTCTATCCATGTGACTCCTCTTGTATTCGTATTATTTAGTAACCTCCATAAAATTGTAAACATAACTGTAACAGTAATATAGCAGATTCTTGCTGTTTTTTGTCATAGTTATCATTACAAAGACTGTCAATTTAAGTATCATCAAATATTCAATGAATATTTAAACATTTGCAAAAGTATTAAATTGTAATGAAAAACAAGTAAGAAAGTATAGTCGGGCGTGACCGACCATATGATACCCTACACCAGTTATGAATATTAAATGTGATATATTTTTCATAATAAAGCATTTATTTGGAATATTACCTTGATTTCGATTTATTTAAGCAATTTATTGACGAAAAACTAATTTTCTGAAAGAGGCTTTATATGGGGGAAAGGAGCAAATGTGAACCGATCCCGATAAAATGGGCTGGATAGATTTATATTTATATAATAATTGTCTGTGATAAATTTCATTGCAATAACAGTGTTAATAAGTGAATTGCGGATATTCAAGTCATTTTCCGAAGGGGGCTTTATATGGGGGCAAGGGTCAAATGAAGTCCGATCATTTAGAAATTCGGCAAGGTCATTAAGACTTGTATAAAACTTAGTTGTGCTAACTTTTATCGAGATACATTTATATTATACAGAATTATGAGCTCAAAAGCCCTTTTCGGGGGGTTCAGTTGTATGGGGGCTAGGTGAAATAATGGACCGATTTTAACCATTTTCAATAGGCTTCGTCCTTGGTTCAAAAGAAACATCTATGCTAAATTTCATCAAATTGTCTTTAAAATTGCGACCTGTACTTTGATAACAACGTTTACAATGACACACGGACGGTCGGACGGACGGACGGACATCGTTAAATCAACTCAGAAAGTGATTCTGAGTTGATCGGTATACATCTATGCAAAATTTCATCAAATTGTCTTTAAAATTGCGACCTGTACTTTGATAACAACGTTTACAATGACACACGGACGGTCGGACGGACGGACGGACGGACATCGTTAAATCAACTCAGAAAGTGATTCTGAGTTGATCGCTATACTTAAAGGTGGGTATAGTACTAATATTTTAGTGCGTTACAAACATCAGCACAAACGCATAATACCCTTCCCACTATAGTGATGCAGGGTATAAAAAATATATTTATAAAACAGACCTATGAAATGGAATTTATTATTTAAAGGCAAAAAACAATAGAAAAAGCATTGTTTTGACGCAGACCATTTATTAAAATTAAATATAACTCCGGAGTAAAAATTTATAATATGCAAATACAAAAACTATATATTTCTAATATTTTTGTTAATTTTAATTGTGTTTTTTGTTCATTTGCATTAAAACTCCATTAATAAATAAATTTTTTTTTAATTTTTAACTGACAACACTAGCTTTACTGAAAAATAAATATTTCATCTAAATGTTACCTCGTTTCCTGAGTTATATAAATACATATAACTCTTCAAAAATAAAAACTGGGTCATTTGTCTACCAAGTGATTTAAAACCCCCCTAAAAGCACTCTACTAATTATTTATAAATATGCCGCCTAAAAATATACTTCAAAATAATTTTTAAATTGCATTTTATAATTATAGTTTTCATTGTCATTTTCATTAAAATTAACATGCCATTTGGCATAAAAAAGTAAAACCAAAGAAAAGTATCTTGTTATTAACTTAAACCATGACATGTTGTTGACAATTCTAAAAAAAAACAAACTACAATATATTCAAACTTCCAACAAATACCTTGGATATGACAACAATTTCATTTAACAAACCAAAACGCTAGAAAAGAGAAAATAAAACTTTACTAAATAAACAAAAATACCATTTCAAATTTGTATCGATTACATTGATTATGGCTTTTGAATGAGACCAAACAACTAACGAACAAAATAAAAATATTAAAAAAAAACTAAACAAAAAGAATGCAAAAATTCGTTGTTCAATGTTGTTTTGAAAATTATAGAAGCAAAAAACATTGTAGGCGTAACTGCACGAATTCGTAGGGCGTTTAACAACAATTAGATAGAGTACAGACACGAGTAGTAGGAAGGAATAAAACTATAGATTCGTATAGAAATAAAGTTGAGTTCAATACCATTTGATTTCCTCTGGCAAAAAGTTTGCGTGTCAGTATTTTGTACAAAATGTATTTTTGTAGTTGTTTTTTTTTTTTCTGTAATTGTTGAAAATCAAAAAAGTTAAAGGAATTTAGTTGTTTTTGTTGTCTTTTAGCAACAAATTTGTTGCTAGCAATTTGTATAACATTTTTTTTTTATTATTCAGTCTATTCGCAAAAGTTTTATATTTGCCAATTTGTTTATTCTTAACTAATAACTGAAAGGTATACTAAATTGTTTAGTATACTTTAGTCTTACTCTCACTCTTACTAATTATATGTATACTAACTCTACAGCGCTTTTCACAGATTCAGTTCAAGCTTTACTAAAACCATACTTTAACTCTACTCTAAATCAACACTATCTCTAATCTAACTCGGCTCTAACACAAATCTAACTGTACTTTTACTCTACTCTAACTATACATTAACACTACTCTACTAGTCACTAGTCTCAACTATAGACTCATCTATAGTCTAGACTATAGACACACCTATAGTCTAGACTATAGACTCATCTATAGTCTGAACTATAGAATCATCTATAGCCTGGCCTACAGACTCATCTATAGTCTGGACTATAGACCTTTCTATAGTCTGGATTTTAGTCTCATCTATAGTCTGGACTCATCTATAGACTCATCTATAGTCTGGACTCTAAACTCATCTACAGTCTGGACTATGGGCTCATCTACAGTCTGGACTATAGACTCATCTATAGTCTGGCCTATAGACGCATCTATAATCTAGACTATGGGCTCATCTATAATCTGGGCTATAGATTCATCTATCATCTATTATCTATAGTCTGGCCTATAATCTGGACTATGGGCTCATCTATAATCTAGGCTATAGATTCATCTATAGTCTATAGGCTTATCTATAGTCTGGCCTATAGGCTCAACTATAGCCTAGACTATAGACTCATCTATAGACTGGACTATAGACTCGTAAATATACTGAACTATAGACTCGTCTATATTCTGAACTATAGACTCATTTATTGTCTGGACTATAGACTCATCTATTGTCTGGACTATAGACTCATCTATAGTCTGGACTATAGACTAATCCATAATCTGGACTACAGAGTCATATATAGTCTGGACTATAGACTCATCTATAGTCTGGACTATAGACTCATCTAAAGTCTGGACTATAGACTCATCTATAGTCAGGACTATAGACTCATCTGTAATCTGGACTATAGACTCATCTATAGTCTGGACTATAGACTCATCTATAGTCTGGACTATAGACTCATCTATAGTCTGGACTATAGACTCATCTATAGTCTGGACTATAGACTCATCTATAGTCTGGACTATAGACTCATCTATAGTCTGGACTATAGACTCATCTATAGTCGGACTGACTCATCTATAGTCTGGACTATAGACTCATCTATAGTTCTGGACTATAGACTCATCTATAGTCTGGACTATAGACTCATCTATAGTCTGGACTATAGACTCATCTATAGTCTGGACTATAGACTCATATATAGTCTGGACTATAGACTCATCTGTAGTCTGAACTGTAGGCTCATCTGTAGTCTGAACTGTAGGCTCATCTATGGTCTGGACTATAGACTCATCTATATTCTGGACTATAGACTCATCTATAGACTGGACTTTAGACTCATCTGTAGTCTGAACTGTAGGCTCATCTGTTGTCTGAACTGTAGGCTCATCTATGGTCTGGACTATAGACTCATCTATATTCTGGACTATAGACTCATCTATAGTCTGGACTATAGACTCATCTATAGTCTGGACTATAGACTCATCTATAGTCTGGACTATAGACTCATCTATAGTCTGGACTATAGACTCGTCTATAGTCTGGACTATAGACTCATCTATAGTCTGGACTATAGACTCATCTATATACTGGACTTTAGACTCATCTGTAGTCTGAACTGTAGGCTCATCTGTAGTCTGAACTGTAGGCTCATCTATGGTCTGGACTATAGACTCATCTATATTCTGGACTATAGACTCATCTATAGTCTGGACTATAGACTCATCTATAGTCTGGACTATAGACTCATCTATAGTCTGGACTATAGACTCATCTATAGTCTGGACTATAGACTCATCTATAGTCTGGACTATAGACTCATCTATAGTCTGGACTATAGACTCATCTATAGTCTGGACTATAGACTCATCTATAGTCTGGACTATAGACTCATCTATAGTCTGGACTATAGACTCATCTATAGTCTGGACTATAGACTCATCTATAGTCTGGACTATAGACTCATCTATAGTCTGGACTATAGACTCATATATAGACTGGACTATAGACTCATCTATATACTGGACTTTAGACTCATCTGTAGTCTGAACTGTAGGCTCATCTGTAGTCTGAACTGTAGGCTCATCTATAGTCTGGACTATAGACTCATCTATATTCTGGACTATAGACTCATCTATAGTCTGGACTATAGACTCATCTATAGTCTGGACTGTAGACTCATATATAGACTGGACTATACACTCATCTATATACTGGACTTTAGACTCATCTATAGTCTGGACTATAGACTCATCTATAGTCTAGACTCATCTATAGTCTGGACTATAGACTCATCTATAGTCTGGACTATAGACTCATTTATAGTCTGGACTATAGACTCATCTATAGTCTGGACTATAGACTCATCTATAGTCTGGACTATAGACTCATCTATAGTCTGGTCTATAGACTCATCTATAGTCTGGTCTATAGACTCATCTATAGTCTGGTCTATAGACTCATCTATAGTGTGGACTATAGGCTATGAACTTATCTATAGTGTCGGCTTATCTGTAGTTTGGACTATAGACTCATCTATAGTTTGGACTATATACTATGGACTCATCTATAGTCTGAACTATAGACTCGTCTATAGTATGGACTAAAGGCTCCGTCCATAATTTGTACTATAGACTCAACTATAGTTAGGACTACAGACCCATCTATAGTCTGGATTATGGGTCTATAGTCCATTCACGTCTTGTTAGTCACTGGTCTTCTTTGGAAGTGAGTCTAATATGACTTTTTGTTTATTTTAAATCTAACAAACTGTCCAATTACCAGAGATTGGTCTAGGAAACATAAATGAAAATGACGTCATACTTCTTGCACAGTTATGTCTCTAGCATTTCTGTGTGTCCATTAGATAAATTTATACAAATAGTTAAAAGAACTTTCTCTCTTTTATCTTCTTTAACGTTTATATTTTATCATCTCTCGCCTTAGGGTATTTCAAAGTTCGTTCTAACTTCAAGTCCATCAAAAACTGTGTGTTTGCTCTTATTTGTTTTTATTGTTCCATTCTCTTTATAGTTTTCTGTTGTTGCTATTGTTTTTGTTGGTTATATATCCTAAACATGCAACTGCAAGCTTTTCTTTATTATTGTTTTACTTTTATACATTTTTCTGTTGTTAATTTTTTTAGTTTTCTTGTTTTTTTTTTTTGTTGTTTAAATGTTCTTTGTAATTTGTTAAACAAAAGAGTTGATGTTGTTGCTTTTCTATTTTATTCACCCCCACTCCCTGTAAAACTTTAAAACTCGTTGTCCTTACTTCCACCCTGTATATGTGTGTGTTAGAATTAGAAAATTGTTCAGTTTTGTTTCTTTTTAATTTTCTTTATATTTTGGGTTGTTTACAATAACGATATTGATAATTGAAGGCGTTACTTTTTTCCTTTAACTATTGTTCTAAATATTTTTTTTATTTTCATTTTTGTGGTATATTCTAACATTTCCCTGCCCCTCAATCCTTGCCATGTGAATCATTGGCAACTTCCCTTTTAGTACAAAGCAATTAATTACAGGCTAGAAAAGTTTAGAAAAAAAAAACTAAAAATTATATAGTTTTTTGCAATTAATTGTTGGTTTAAATCATGTTAGTTGAGGAAAAATATTTAGTTTGCTTTTAACTTTAAGTTTTAAACTTTCAGTTTAATGTTTGTGTTGGTTTTTAGCCAGAAGTGTAAAATTAAAGCATACATTATGGAGTTTAGTGCTTTTCAACTTTTAAAGCATACTTTTAGGAACTTAAAGAAAAAGAGGGAGGCTTTTAAAAGGCTTTACATTTGCATAAATAGGTAAGTAAAACTACAAGTTAATGAAGGTATAGAATGGAAATATTGTTGGAATATAAAAGTAAAATAGTTTAAAGAGAAATGTAGTTGAAAAAAAATTATTACCTTAAATATAAAGTAAATGCGCATATTGCTGTTTTGATCATATCTATTCAGAAATTATCGGAAGAAGTTGGAAAATTTGACATCAAGATAAAACTTCATTCGCACTTAACTAAAAATCATACCAGTTGGAGCGAAACGAGATATGGAAGGTTATTTGATCAAGATGTTTACAAGTGGACCTTCGAACCAACCAACAATGTCTCCCTATATATAATTTAACATCTTCCTCCCTCTTTATCTCTTCAATCTAACCTGAAATTTGACAGTTAGACAAACAATTAAAATCTGTAAAGATTGTAACATATACATACAAGTTTAGCTTTCATTTATTTTTATGTTAGTTTTAGTACAAGTGTAAATTTGATTGATTTTTGACATTTATGTTTCTTTCTTTTATGTCCATACAAATAGTTTCATATCCACACTACCATTCAAAGATCCCGATGGGGTAGCAACTACAGACTATTCACTAAATGAAGTTCAACAACAATAAAACAACATCATTAGTTTTGGTATTATTTTGAGAAATGCTGTTAAAAATTTTCAACTAAATACAATCAAATCAAAAACAGCAGTAACAACAAAAAAACAACAACAATGAAATGAAACGGAAACACCATAAACTAGGGAAGTTTTTAACAAATATGAGAGTGTAGAGGAATTAAACACGAAGTGTGATTGAAAAGGCTCTTTAGGAGTAAATAACACTCAAGAATTAGCTGGATGCCATCAAGCAGTTTTTATGTTGCCCTCCTATATCAGGGAGTTTTTTAACTGTATATGTATTTTCGATGTACATATATGTGTTAGCCAACATTTCAACGTTCATTAATCAAGCGGATATTATGGTATAGAGAGTGTCAGCATGAAAATCCTGATTAGTTTTTTTTTTTTTTTCCAACTCCTTCTTCCCACTGCCGGCTGATGTCTCACACTACTCATAGTTTTCCTTTCATACATAGCTTTTTTTTCGCTAAACACACACACAGTATTAAAACTAGCACATATGAAAGTAGTTGATTTATGTGTATTAGTTTAAGTCTATGTATGAATTTTTCGGATTTATTAGTATGTAAAGTTTATTATATTTAGTTTTCTGTCGGCCATAGCTATGTGTGTGTGCACTGTTCTTTCTGGTTAACAGTTTTTTGACAAGCATTAAAATTGATTGTTATGAGACAAAATTTTGTAGGTTCATATATCAAAAGAAGAACGAAAGAAATATATGTATATATGGTATTGGTTATTTAATATATTAAGAACCAAAAGCATGCTTTAATTTATTATTTAATATTAAACATAGGAGTCAGACTTTCATTTAAAGCTACGGTCATTCTATAGTCTAGCCTATAGTATAGTCTATAGTCAAGTCAATAGTCTAGTCTATAGTCTAGTCTATAGTCTAGTCTATAGTCTAGTCTATAGTCTAGTCTATAGTCTAGTCTATAGTCTAGTCTATAGTCTAGTCTATAGTCTAGTCTATAGTCTAGTCTATAGTCTAGTCTATAGTCTAGTCTATAGTCTAGTCTATAGTCTAGTCTATAGTCTAGTCTATAGTCTAGTCTATAGTCTAGTCTATAGTCTAGTCTATAGTCTAGTCTATAGTCTAGTCTATAGTCTAGTCTATAGTCTAGTCTATAGTCTAGTCTATAGTCTAGTCTATAGTCTAGTCCATAGTCTAGCCTATAGTCTAGTCTATTCGTCTAGTCTATAGTCTAGTCTATAGTCTAGTCTATAGTCTAGTCTATAGTCTAGTCTATAGTCTAGTCTATAGTCTAGTCTATAGTCTAGTCTATAGTCTAGGTCTATAGTCTAGTCTATAGTCTAGTCTATAGTCTAGTCTTATAGTCTAGTCTATAGTCTAGTCTATAGTCTAGTTCTATAGTCTAGTCTATCGTCTAGTTCTATAGTCTAGTCTAAGTTAGTCTATAGTCTAGTCATGTCTAGTCTATAGTCTAGTCTATAGTCTAGTCTATAGTCTAGTCTTATCGTCTAGTCTATAGTCTAGTCTATAGTCTAGTATATAGTCTAGTCTATAGTCTAGTCTATAGTCTAGTCTATAGTCTAGTCTATAGTCTAGTCTATAGTCTAGTCTATAGTCTAGTCTATAGTCTAGTATAGTCTAGTCTAGTCTAGTCTATAGTCTAGTCTATAGTCTAGTCTATAGTCTAGTCTATAGTCTAGTCTATAGTCTAGTCCTATAGTCTAGTCTATAGTCTAGTCTATAGTCTAGTCTATAGTCTAGTCTATAGTCTAGTCTATAGTCTAGTCTATAGTCTAGTCTATAGTCTAGTCTATAGTCTAGTCTATAGTCTAGTCTATAGTCTAGTCTATAGTCTAGTCTATAGTCTAGTCTATAGTCTAGTCTATAGTCTAGTCTATAGTCTAGTCTATATAGTCTAGTCTATAGTCTAGTCTATAGTCTAGTCTATAGTCTAGTCTATAGTCTAGTCTATAGTCTAGTCTATAGTCTAGTCTATAGTCTATAGTCTAGTCTATAGTCTAGCCATAGTCTAGTCTATAGTCTAGTCTATATCTAGTCTATAGTCTAGTCTATAGTCTAGTCTATAGTCTAGTCTATAGTCCAGTCTATTCTATAGTCTAGTCTTAGTCTAGTTAGTTTAGTTAGTTAGTTAGTTAGTAGTTAGTTAGTTAGTTAGTTAGTTAGTTAGTTAGTTAGTTAGTTAGTTAGTTAGTTAGTTAGTTAGTTAGTTAGTTAGTTATAGTTGTTAGTTAGTTAGTTAGTTAGTTAGTTAGTTAGTTAGTTAGTTAGTTAGTAGTAGTAGTTAGTAGTTAGTTAGTTAGTTAGTTAGTTAGTTAGTTAGTTAGTTAGTTAGTAGTAGTTAGTATAGTTAGTTAGTTAGTTAGTTAGTTAGTTAGTAGTTGAGTTAGTTAGTTAGTTAGTTAGTTAGTTAGTGTTAGTTAGTTAGTTAGTTAGTTAGTAGTTAGTTTAGTTAGTTAGTTAGTTAGTTAGTTAGTTAGTTAGTTAGTTAGTTAGTTAGTAGTTAGTTAGTAGTTAGTTAGTAGTTAGTTATTAGTTAGTAGTTTAGTTAGTAGTTAGTTAGTTGGTTAGTTAGTCGTTAGTTAGTTAGTTAGTTAGTTAGTTAGTTAGTTAGTACTTAGTTCGTTAGTTAGTTAGTTAGTTAGTTAGTTAGTTAGTTAGTTAGTTAGTTAGTTAGTTAGTTAGTTAGTTAGTTAGTAGTTAGTTAGTTAGTTAGTTAGTTAGTTAGTTAGTTAGTTAGTTAGTTAGTTAGTTAGTTAGTTAGTTAGTTAGTTAGTTAGTTAGTTAGTTAGTTAGTTAGTTAGTTAGTTAGTTAGTAGTTAGTTAGTTAGTTAGTTAGTAGTTAGTTAGTTAGTTAGTTAGTTAGTTAGTTAGTTAGTTAGTTAGTTAGTTAGTTAGTAGTTAGTTAGTTAGTTAGTTAGTAGTTAGTTAGTTAGTTAGTTAGTTAGTAGTTAGTTAGTTAGTAGTTAGTTAGTTAGTTAGTTAGTTAGTTAGTTAGTTAGTTAGTTAGTTAGTTAGTTAGTTAGTTAGTTAGTTAGTTAGTAGTTAGTTAGTAGTTAGTTAGTTAGTTAGTTAGTTAGTTAGTAGTAGTTAGTTAGTTAGTTAGTTAGTTAGTTAGTTAGTTAGTTAGTTAGTTAGTTAGTTAGTAGTTAGTTAGTTAGTTAGTTAGTTAGTTAGTAGTTTAGTTAGTTAGTTAGTAGTTAGTTAGTTAGTTAGTTAGTTAGTTAGTTAGTTAGTTAGTAGTTAGTTAGTTAGTTAGTTAGTTAGTTAGTTAGTAGTTAGTTAGTTAGTTAGTTAGTTAGTTAGTTAGTAGTTAGTTAGTTAGTTAGTTAGTTAGTTAAGTTAGTTAGTTAGTAGTTAGTTAGTGTTAGTTAGTTAGTTAGTTAGTTAGTAGTTAGTTAGTTAGTAGTTAGTTAGTTAGTTAGTTAGTTAGTTAGTTAGTTAGTTAGTTAGTTAGTTAGTTAGTTAGTTAGTTAGTAGTAGTTAGTTAGTTAGTTAGTTAGTTAGTTAGTTAGTTAGTTAGTTAGGTTAGTTAGTTAGTTAGTAGTTAGTTAGTAGTAGTTAGTTAGTTAGTTAGTTAGTTAGTTAGTTAGTAGTTAGTCGTTAGTTAGTTAGTTTAGTAGTAGTTAGTTAGTTAGTAGTAGTATAGTTAGTTAGTTAGTTAGAAGTTATTTTGTTTATTTGAAACAAATTTCTAAATTTTTTAATTATTCACCCAATGTATTTCAGTTGCAAAGCATAAATTCTATTTTTAGTCAAAATTTCTTAAAAATGTTTATTCATACTTGGACAAGTGTAACTATTACCTTATAACCTTTTCATTTCACATGTTTCTTTGTAAACTTAAAAAGAAGAGTAAAACTAAATTTGTAACATATTTTTATATTGCTAAAGCTGTAAAACAAAATACAATTTAAAAGATTCCCAGAATTAAAGCATATTTTTAGGTTAAATGAATTCTTCAATATTGTTGCATACTTTAAGGATTTAAACAAAAATCAATATTGTTTAAAATAAATAACGTAAAGCATGCAACAATATATTTTAAACATACATAAGTATGTATTTTTTTTTTTTTAATCTTTGCATATGTAAAGAATCTTTTCTTGAATTTTTTTTCTACATGCTTTTTTTAAATTCTACAAATAAAAGGAAGTAGGAGTGAAAAGTTTAAGAAAATCTGAAAAGTTTTCTTTAGAAAATTTTGTTTAGTGAAAACGGTTCTAAATAAGAGTATTTTACCGGAGACAACCCTCGTATTTCAATATATTTTCTTTTCAATAAATACCGTTGCCATTCTTAAAGGAACTCCTTTAAATGGAAATTCCTCAAATGTATCTCAAGAATACAAACAATCAAACAAACAAAACGCAAAAAAAAACTCAAGAGCAAAAAATACAATTCAAGTGCACACTTTAAAGTGTATAAAGATTGATGATGCTGAATACAAATATAAAAATCACTGAATTATTCAACAATGACTGAACTAAAATGTATGACAAAATTTTGTTGAAATTTAAGAACGATAAAAACTATTGGAAATTTTAGAATAAAAGGTAAACTACTCGAATTTTTAGTAGTAAATGGCTAAGTTATTTGCAGCAAAATTTTTGTTTTTACTTTAAATCGAATATAGTTTCTCGTTATAAAAAGATATATTTAAGTAGAACTTTCATGTTTCAAAGCCAGTTGATTGATCATTGAGATTTTGAAAGAGGGTATTGGATGAATTTTTCCCGGAAGAAAAATATAATAATTAATTTTTTATATGTATATTACAAAAAAAAATAAGAAAATACATTATACTTACGTATGTATGAATACAAATGACACGAAACTTATTACAAGCCTTAAAGTATGCTTTATTTACCTGAAACTGTAAACAGAAAGGAATATGTTATTATAATTATTTATCGTATTAGTTAAAATAGAGTTATGAAAGTTTAAATTTATATACTATGTAACTAGCTATACCCAGTGTGCTTCGCTACCCTAAAAACAATATAAATAACACTTTGTATTTCATTCATATGGGGAGTGTCACGCCCCCAATTGTTATTACACCAATTTATAACACAAATATTTACATGAACGTCAAAGTTGGTTACTATATATTTTAAGGGAAGTGCCACGCCCACTATTTCTAACTATCACAGCCCCGTTGTGTAACTGCCAAGGTACTAGCAAAGCATCACTTCTCTTTACAACCACTCAGATGGAATGCATTCTGTTGATTCGGCTACAGCACCAAGAGACGTAAACTGTAGACCAAAATACGAATTCCAATACATCAAATAAGCCAAAGAGAAGTTCTTCTTCATAGGAACACTATGTTTGTAAGTATGCTATAACTAAACAAGGATAAAAATAACACTGGAGTAGAATATCAAACATTCCCATTCAAAACGTCAGGCAACAAGAAAAGCATCTGACACTCATTCACCATTATTACATTCCCAACATTTAGCTTCACAGTCACTCCTCTGACAGGTCTGTGTTGGCCTTACGGTAACAGCAATGAACTTATCCTGAAATATGGGATTCACCGTGCACCAGTCTTTAAACCAACATTATCATTTGGGATCAACGGAAACTTGCATCTCGACAGGATCTCTCCAATAACCGGCACAAGACAAAACTCCGAAACTCTGCCATGTTACTAGAGAGGTTCTCTGTTCAAAACGCTACTCAAATGATTCCACCAGAATATAGTTCCAGCGGATTATAGGAACTGTTCACCACTTAAAGAATATCCAGACTGCTCTGGCCCACTCTGACAACGGATAGGACCAGGCCTTTCTGGTCTTTTAATATGAACTCGATTAGGCTTCTCAATGGTATAATTACTGGACACTGTATGATTGGACTTACATATATCGGAACGTATGGGCTACCACCGTTTGAGGAAGAAGAAGAATGGGTACAACAGGTTCTATGTGAATGCCCAGCCTTACAAGAGCACAGACTAAGCTAACTAGGTAAAGCTCTTTTCCGCGATCTAGATTATATCAGAGATTCGTCACTAGTAAATATGATCAGTTTTATTGGAAATACCGACTGGTTTTCACGGAGAGAAGAACCAAGTCAATGAAATTAGGGAGAGAAACCTTTCTCTCAATATAAGTGAATGGCAATTTAAAGGGTATCTTAATGGGTCACAAGGCCTCCGAGTGAACTTGCTAACTAGCGAGCAACCTACGTAAACTAACCTATAGGAACTGGATGCACTTCTATATCATGGAATAATTAAACGAATTAATCTTATTTACGGATTTTTTATGCAGAAAAGTATTGATTTTGCACTCATACAGCAATCGATTGAAATTCATGTTCAAATTAGTTTAAACCATATTCATCCATCTATCCATCCATCCATCTATCCATCCATCCATCCATCCATCCATCCATCCATCCGTCCGTCCGTCCGTCCGTCCGTCCGTCCGTCCGTCCGTCCATCCGTCCGTCCTTCCGTCCATCCATCTATCTATCCATCCGTCTGACCTTCAGCTATCCTTGTCAAACTTGTAATCAAAATACAGCTAACAGTTTTGAAGAGAATTTGATAAAATTCGCTATGATTTAAAATACTTACAAATATTAAGCAGAAATCGGACAGTAGAATCAGACCATCTGTCTCTAGGTCATTTGATCTCAAAAACATTGAAAAGTTTCTATAATTTTATGTTGAACTGGTTATTAGCCTAAAAGCATACTTTAAAAATTAACTCATAAAAGTATGCTTTTAAGAAAAAACGATATAAATATCGTTTATATTATTACAATAATTGTCATTCATGCAGAGTTTATGTCAGTTTTTTAACCTGACATTTTCATTAAAATAGTTATCCCACAAATAAAAATATTAATAAAAAAATCACAGAGAATAGTGCAAAAAAAAAAACAGGAGAATAAACTTCAATTTATAAATATTTTTCCATATATAAAAGCATTTAGTTGGCTGCAGCAACGAGTTACACCTTAACAATATACAAATATTTAGTTTTTTTGTTTTTTTGCTTTGCACTTCAAACAATTGAAGGCGGGTAATGCAGTTTAGTTTTTCTCTTTTCTGCCATATTTTGAGTGCCACTTTAGTTTGGTATTCAAGTGTAAATTGAAACGTTTTACACTTTATAATACCACCGACAACAACAACAACAGCAGCAAAAACAAACAATATGAGTACACTATAGCTTGGAAAGACTACAATTATTGAGTGCAAGGGGCTACAGCACAGTAAACGTTGGATTTAGAAGAAAAAAGGCTGCTTTAAGGTGTTGTTATAGCCACCTTAAAGTATGCTTCGGTTTTTATCTTTATTTTAAGTTTTAGCCAAAGAATATACAAAAAAACTTATCTTGAAGATTTTCTTTTCGATTCCCTTTTCTTTTGCTACTTTCAACACATTCATTGCTGGCAGGTAAGAGGTGACAAACAAATAAACCTTCTCACTGAGTAGGTATTGGTTGGTCAGACCAACCACTCAGCCATACCATATCATCCACAGTTTTCTAAGTAAAATTAAAATTAAACAATAATATTTGTTTTGTAAGTAACACAACAACATCAACAAAAAAACGAAGAGATAGAAACGTAAAATGTGACAACAAAAACGTAAATGCCATGATTTGATATGTAATCGAGACACGTACAAGGATTTAGCATGGAATTGGTCTTTAATAGTTGAGACGACAGTGAGGCGACGAAGCAGGACATGTCTTAAGAAAAAAGGGATCATTTGTTAAAAAGGATTTCTAGTTTTAAATAGACGTATTAAAAGTTTGTTTAAACATTATAATAAAAACGAATGATGTAGAGGCAAACAGCACACTTACCTGCATGGAATGAAAATACAAAAGCATACTTTAAGGATAATGTTATAAAGAAGATTAAAATTTAGTTTAGGGGTTTGTTTTTCTACGGGATTTATAGAATATGGTTTAATAGGCACTTAAACATAAAACTATAAACAATATAAAAATCTGTTGCATATTTAAAGGGAGGTAATACCAAGCTTAATTAAAGTCTACTTTAAGTGTTTTATACCCAAAAACGGCGGATAAACCTATAAGTTCATTAAACTAAAAATATTATTCCTTTATTTTACGCAACAGTAAAGATATTATGTATATCTGTTGCATATTTAAAGGAGATTGAAAATAAACATTTTATCGCCTACTCTAAAGTAGAAATTTAAAACTTTTAAGACAAAATTCATGCAATATTAATTGCAATACTAAAAGTTTTTCTTTTTAGATATATATTTCATAAACTATATTAAGATTATCTATAGCATATTAAAAGGATTTAACTAAAATTAATTTAAACTTAATTTTAAGCAGAAATTCTTAGAATATTGCTCACTGCTTTCATATTAAGTTTGTTGTAGATTTATAATAACATTGATACAAATGTATAACATTAAAAGAGATAATATTTAAATCATTTTACCTCGCTCTTTTCTTCAATAACACAAACGCACTTCAATAACAGACGCGTTTCCTAGAAAACCTATTATTTCCAAAGTTGTAATTTCTAAAAATTACAAAGAAATCACAACATGCTCTATGTAAAGTACATAAATATATAATGGATTTACTGGGAAAAACAGAAAAACATTTATAGATATTTATATTTAATTTGATTATTCTTCAAATATGTATGTAGGTGTAATTCAATTAATGTACATGATATAAATAAATATACATATGTATATTTCAACATTTAACTTATAATGAGGTAGTAAATTTTAAATCTCCTTTTAAGGTTTTTGAGAAGGAGGATTCTTAAAGAAATTTTTTTCTCAAACTACCAGAAAATGATTTCTACATGAACTTATTTTAATTTTTAAATTCACGAGTTTAACATATGGAATAATTATGGCGTCAAATAAAAAAAAGTAGAACAGAACTAGAACAGAACTAGAACAGAACTAGAACAGAACTAGAACAGAACTAGAACAGAACTAGAACAGAACTAGAACAGAACTAGAACAGAACTAGAACAGAACTAGAACAGAACTAGAACAGAACTAGAACAGAACTAGAACAGAACTAGAACAGAACTAGAACAGAACTAGAACAGAACTAGAACAGAACTAGAACAGAACTAGAACAAAAAACTAGAACAGAACTAGAACAGAACTAGAACAGAACTAGAACAGAACTAAACAGAACTAGAACAGAACTAGAACAGAACTAGAACAGAACTAAACAGAACTAGAACAGAACTAGAACAGAACTAGAACAGAACTAGAACTGAACTAGAACAGAACTAGAACAGAACTAGAACAGAACTAGAACAGAACTAGAACAGAACTAGAACAGAACTAGAACAGAACTAGAACAGAACTAGAACAGAACTAGAACAGAACTAGAACAGAACTAGAACAGAACTAGAACAGAACTAGAACAGAACTAGACAGACTAGAACAGAACTAGAACAGAACTAGAACAGAACTAGAACAGAACTAGAACAGAACTAGACAGAACTAGAACAGAACTAGAACAGAACTAGAACAGAACTAGAACAGAACTAGAACAGAACTAGAACAGAACTAGAACAGAACTAGAACAGAACTAGAACAGAACTAGAACAGAACTAGAACAGAACTAGAACAGAACTAGAACAGAACTAGAACAGAACTAGAACAGAACTAGAACAGAACTAGAACAGAACTAGAACAGAACTAGAACAGAACTAGAACAGAACTAGAACAGAACTAGAACAGAACTAGAACAGAACTAGAACAGAACTAGAACAGAACTAGAACAGAACTAGAACAGAACTAGCACAGAACTAGAAAGTATCTAGAACTAGAGAATGAATTAAATTTTTCTTTTCTTTTAATTTATACTTATTTGAGTTTACTTTTCAGTTCATTTCTCATCATCTAACCATGTAATTTTTGCTCTATTACTCCACACGTAATTTTAATCCCTTGTTATATGCTTTGTAAAATTATTAGCTAACATCCATTAAATTTAGATAGCTCTTGCTTTAGTTACAAAAAATCAAAGCAACAAAAACAGATTCAAATTAAAACACCAACTTTTTTCAAATGCATTAAAAGGTCAAACTATTACAGTATGGCTTTTTTATCGTATAATTAATAGAGCAGTAGTACCCCTAAGTAGGCAATAATTTATCAAATTGTAGGTCAGCCTGAAAACGAGCAACATAAACGTTTGAATGTGTAGATGAAAACAAGCCAAGTAAAAGTTAACTGTGAACTTAAGACTTAAAAATACTTTTTTTT